>NC_049205.1:20597486-20784986 GCF_013347855.1 Anguilla anguilla | reverse complement strand
TTGTTAAGCAGTCTATAAACATGAACACACTGTACAATCCTGATGCTCAGCCAAGCGGCTAACCCAAAAAGTAAATAAAAGTTCATTCTGCACCAACAATAAAAAGTAGTTTTCCATCAATTGTTGGGTACCCAATTTGACCCCCCCCAATGTTTCCCCAGTTTGGAAAGGGGAGTTGTTTTAAGAGGGGAAGCACAGGGTACCAGCAGGGGGCGCTCACCTTTAGAGCAGTAGTTGTGCTCGTACAGCTCCTTGTCCTCAGGCTGCTGTTGCCAGCGCACCAGGTAGTAGGTGAGGTTCCCGTTGGGGGAGATGGGGGGTGACCACTTGATCAGAAGCTTGGAGGAGGAGTTTGAGTAATAGCGCACATCCAGGGGCATGGAAGGCTCTGCAATGTGGACAGATATCAGCGTGAAAAGTAGTAGGGCTACAGGTGTGTACAGGTGTGTGTGTGTGTGTGTGTATGTATCTGAGAGGCTGTACAGGTGTGTGTATGTACCTGAGGCGCTGTACAGGTGTGTGTGTGTGTACCTGAGGGACTGTACAGTTATGTGTGTGTGTACCTGAGGGGCTGTACAGGTGTGTGTATGTACCTGAGGGACTGTACAGGTGTGTGTGTGTATGTGTGTGCATGTACCTGAGGGACTGTACAGGTGTGTGTATGTACCTGAGGGACTGTACAGGTGTGTGTGTGTGTGTGTGTGTATGTACCTGAGGGACTGTACAGGTGTGTGTATGTACCCGAGGGACTGTACAGGTGTGTGTGTGTGTGTGTGTATGTACCTGAGGGACTGTACAGGTGTGTGTATGTACCTGAGGGACTGTACAGGTGTGTGTGTGTGTGTGTATGTACCTGAGGGACTGTACAGGTGTGTGTGTGTGTGTGTGTGTGTGTGTGTATGTACCCGAGGGACTGTACAGGTGTGTGTGTGTGTGTGTGTATGTACCTGAGGGACTGTACAGGTGTGTGTATGTACCTGAGGCGCTGTACAGGTGTGTGTATGTACCTGAGGCACTGTACAGTTGTGTGTATGTACCTGAGGCGCTGTACAGTTGTGTGTATGTACCTCAGGGGCTGTACAGGTGTGTGTGTGTGTGTATGTACCTGAGGGGCTATACAGGTGTGTGTGTATGTACCTGAGGGGCTATACAGGTGTGTGTATGTACCTGAGGGGTTGATACAGGTGTACGTGCGTACCTGAGGGGTTGGTGCGGATATACACCACTTCACTTTTGGCTCCCAGAACATGTTTGTCCTCCACCGCCAGGGTGATGGCCTTGACAAAGACGGCGTACTGCGTCCAGGGTTTGAGTGGGGACAGCAGGACGCCCGGGTCCACGTCCTTGTCCTGCGGCAGGTCCACGTCCACCATATTCCAGCTGTTAGAGCCACACCCATCCTGTCCGTCAAACTCCGTGATGTTCTGGAAGGGCCTGCAATACAGCAACAGAGAAGCCTTTAAACAAACCCACGCACACAGACACACACACGCACGTGCACGAACACACACACGCACAGGCGCACACACACGCACGCACGCACACAGACACACACATGCACACGCACGTGCACGAACACACGCACGCACACAGACACACACACAGACACAGAGACGCACACACACACACAGACACACACAGACACAGACACACACACACACAGAGACACACACAGACACAGACACACACACACAGACACAGAGACACACACACACACAGAGACACACACACACACACACACAGAGACACACACACACACACAGACACAGACACACACACACACACAGAGACACACACACACACAGACACACACAGACACAGAGACACACACAGACACAGACACAGACACACACACACACACACACAGACACACACACAGACACAGACACAGACACAGACACACAGACACAGACACAGACACAGACACAGACACACACACACACACACACACACACACACACAGACACACACACACACACACACACAGCAGACTCAGTCATACAGTGTAAGAATAAGCGCTGGCTGGCTATACCAGCAGTAAGAGCCGCGGTGTTTCTAACTGCACTCACGCTTCCTTGTAGTAAACGATGAAGGTGATGAGATCCCGGTAGTCTGGCGGCCGGTAGCGCTCCCAGATCAGCTTTATCCGGTTACTCATGGTGCTGTTGGACTTGAACTTGAGGATGTGACTCTCACCTGCACCGACAGAAAAAGAAACGCATCCATCACATCCAAAGATAAAACTTTTCCGCGCTTAATTCAATCCTCATGTTATTGCTTAATGCTTATCGATGTGGGAATAAGCTCTGTTCATTTTGGACAGTTCCAGAACACACCATTTTAAAATGCAGTTGCGCTTTTTAAAAATGTTCTTATCTGGCAGCCTAACACAATTCCCATTAAGAATTTCACGATCATCTTAAATAGACATCACAGACAATGATTCTGCAATGAAATATGAGAGCTTGAGGCAAGGGAAGTATGGTAATGAGTGCTTGCACTCAAGATCGCAAGATAAGTCAAAGACAGGAACAATGTGTTGACATGCCAAATTGCTTGATTTGTGTGTGCAAGCACGTGCGTGCGCAGACTGAAATCAGTGTGTATGCGTGTCTGTGTGTGCGCGTGTGTGAGAAAGAAGACGCGAGCTGGCTAGTGTACGAGTGCTGGATAAGAGAGGGAGAGTTAAGAGGTAAGAGCCAACATGGCTGCTGTCGTCAGCACAGCGCTCCGAGCATTCCACCCGCGGAGGTCAACCGTGATGTCACCGACCCTGACGGCATTCTCCCACATATATCAACGCCGACAAGGGGGACCTTTCCTCAATTCTGCACAGCGGGAAAGATAACCCAGTTTACACGGCACGCCGTGTGCTTGAAGCCACCGGAGTCTGCGAGCACGTGACTCCGCCTCTGGCAGGCTGCTGGACACCTGTGAACACTCAGGACACCTCCACAATCCCATAAAAGAGAGAAATACGACCCCCTGGAGCATCCCAAGCGCCACATCTCAAACATAAAGCCGGAGACTCTCGCAAGCTTTCGGGCGCGAGGGTAACCGAAGACAGGGGGCGCTCTACTCACAGCTGGCTCGGTCTCCGTTGTTGCGGAATTCGCCCTCGTCGAACTTCTCGGCGATCCCCGTCTTCTCCCACATCTTGCGGATCTCGGAGACGCACAGCTTGGGGTTGAAGCGGAAGAACAGTTTCCCGGCCTTGATGGTCAGGTTGTGCTGGGTCCAGTCCCAGAGGTACTGGAGGTGCTGGTTGTCCAGAGCAGAAAACGAGTACATTCTAAAAAAAAAAAAAATTAAAAAAAAAACAATACAAAGAAAGCGATTAACTGGCGTGTAATGTAGAGCCTACGTATTGTTGCTGTCCACTTTGACTGTTCTCATCCAGTTGTGCTATAAGTTTCTCAGCCAGATGTGCTGTAAATGACTACCACAGTTACTACAGCAGAAACACAGGGAGCACAGAGGCGACATTAAGCCTAGTCCGCTAGGCCCGGTCTGATGCTATGATGGCGCTGGTGTTCAGTGGTTCCCCCGGCGGTGTTTGCACCTGTAGCGTTCCTGCTATTCGCGCCTTCGCTAGCTCAAGTTCACACCGCCGTCGTCTAGGTTCAGGAGACGCTTCTCCACATCCGATCAAACGGTGCGGTTTCCACCCATTGCAATTACGGGGTTAATTCCCAAAGCGTATTTCTCCCGCCCCCCTGTAATGTTGCCGGCCAATGACGGCCGACGTCGGCCGATTCCCTTGCCGTGGGCGCTTCCTAAAAATCATCGGAGACGGCGCCAGAGGAAACGCGGAGCACGAAGTGGTAGAACCGAATCACCTGACAGAGGCGGTAAATCTGGCCCTTGCTCTCGCTTTGGCTAAGGCCTGTTACCATCTCCCTGTGGGTGCCTCAAGGCGACCACGCCGGCTGGTCTCGCGGCGTTCCCGGGATCACCGGACCGTCGCCTCAGAGGGGACGGATTTGCTTTCCCGCGCTCGGCCAGCAAGCCCGTTTTCCAAATCGGGAGGGGTTAATCCACCTAACCTTCCAAGAACTGACTGCACTCCACCAGCGGATACACAGGCAAACTCATCGCAGGCAAGCTGGCCCGAGTCAGGAGGAAATGCACAGGAGGAGGGCTGAGCATAGGTGGAAACAGTCCACATTTCAGGTTCACTCCCTGCATATGAAGGATTTCCTTGTTTCTTATCATTCCTGCACCAAGAGCTGCTCATTTTAATGGTTTAATCAGTACCAATAAGCATAACTCATAAGGTTTTTATTTTCTACTATTGATTGCCTTCTCCACAGTGCTGCCTGTTACTCCTGTTTCCTTCCTTATCCCCACCTATACTGATATCCTGACTCAGTTCACACCTATTTCTTTAAGGCCTTCATGCAGATGCCAAATTTGGCCAATCCTCACCCATTCAGGGGGTGTTCTATTTAAGGCTTTATAATTGCAGATGTGAGCATCACAGAGACTTGAAAAACAGCACAAGTGAAGCAAGACACTTGTACAATTTACAATTTAGATTAGTTTATATTCATAATTTAGGGAAAAATAAAATAAATAAAGCTGTTCTGCTTTAGTTAGAAATGCAATACTGAGAGATCACATATATAAAATAGAAGAACTATACATGTTCTGGATAATAAACTCCTTGACAAGAAGTATGCAAAATCTGAGGGTGATACAGAAAACGACCAAAGATTTATGAAGCAAAAAGCAGTGTACCCCCCTTAGTGTTTAAATCTATCCAAAATGTCTAAATTGTGTGTTGCAGAAAAACATTACATAATCATATATTTCACAACAAATCAACTATTTTGGCTCATCAAACTCACTTTTGCATCATTTCCAAATGGAAATTACAATCTGTTCATCAGTATAGGGGTCTAGACATCTAGCATCTAGGGGTCAAAACCCCTATCCCAAACCGCACCAAAAAAAGAATGAAATGGTTTTTGTCTATTATAAAGCACATAAATAAATTAGCCCCTTATGATGGTTTAAGATGAAACATTGATATCACATTGAAAAATAATGCAAAAACGCACTATGGTACACAGACCTAAATATGTAATCATTCACTCTCTTCTTGTTTTCTGTACTCTGTGCATGGGAATGGGATGACATTTTACAAATGTTACTATTTATGACCACTCAAAAGGAAATTTTACATTCCTCTAGCACATATCAGCACACAGCTAATTTTAATGTGATTTTTCCGTGCCCTAAGTGAAAGGTATAGCCCATGGAGACAGGAATACCCCACATTATGTACAATAAGATCGCAATAAGGTTAATATCCCACCGTCACAAAAAAAGTTGGTGATGTTGCATATTCACGGTAAACGAAACAAGCGTACAGGGCGGCAGTGTAGCACAGTGGGTAAGGAACTGGGCTTGTAACCGAAAGGTCGCAGGTTCGATTCCCGGGTAGGACACTGCCGTTGTACCCTTGAGCAAGGTACTTAACCTGCATTGCTTCAGTATATATCCAGCTGTATAAATGGATACAATGTAAAATGTTGTGTAAGTCGCTCTGGATAAGAGCGTCTGCTAAATGCCTGTAATGTAATGTAATGTAAACGTAACACATGACAGCACAACCTATAAATGCTTAAACTACAGCATGTGGAATGCCCACATTCGAGCATAGCCTAAACCTCCTGAAAGAAACTCAATTTCATTGTGAGTGGTACGAATTCTAACAAAGCAGGCCACTACAAGCCACTACGTTAACACCGCCAAACTTAGGTCACTGGGGAAATCTATTTGGCTGTAGTATCCTGTAGACTACAGCAACATTTGCAATGCAATTAGGCCTGTGTTTGTACAAATAAATGCTAAATGAAAAAAATAAAACCAGCTAAAATGCATTTTTCGCTGTTTGCAACCCACGAACCAGCATCGATTCTACCAAATTAACTTGTTTATTGCTCCTACAACGTATGAAAGTTAGCGGCTTTAGCTAATCATCGCGAACCTATCTATTGACTATTGACATCGAAAAAAAAAAAAAAAAATCTGTAACATTAATAAAATGTTGGCCGTATTGAAATATTAGCAAATTTGTGTGAAGTTCCCCCACTGGGAACTGGATAACTGGCTGATACATCCCATTACAAAGAGACTCACTGACGATGACTGTAATGCTAATGAGAAGAGATCTGTTGTTTTAACCGAAGGTTTTCCGTCTGGCGGCTTTGAGAACTTTACCCATACTACCCTGCATGCCGCATTGATAAAGCCTTAAATTCGGTTAATTAGGCAATGCTTTCTGTGATTAACTGCCCACTAACTTTGTCCTTTCATTCAGCGCTTAAATATTAAAAACATGGCTATCGTCAGCAGTTTAACGTTTAGTTGTTACTAACGAAAACGACATCCGCTTTGGTTGCGATAAGCATGGATTGATATCTTTGGGCCACTGCTGAAAAAGTTGAGGTCTAGATGGCTAATCGACCAGGACAAACCCCCAAGGGCTTCCCAGGTCCCAGTGGGCGGGGCTTCTGGGGGCGGAGTCGCCGCTCAGGAGACACGGAGCGCGTGCCGCTCGGCGAGGCGGCCCCGGCGCGGTCGCGGCAGAGGGCCGCTGTGGCTTTAAAACGGGCTCGGCCCGGCCGGACCCCGAGGAATGCGCGGAATCCCGGCTTCCCTCGGTAACATTCCTGCGTCCGTAACCCAAGACAACAAGCAGAGGGGGCAAAGGCCTTCCCATGACCCCCCTCTCCGCCATCGCTGGACGCTCTCCAGTCGCCGCGGCAACACACTGCCCCGTTTGTGCCACTGTTTTTAGGGCTTCCAACAGCAGAGACAAACCCTTGCCCCCTCGACAAACTGCCACCCTCTCAAGTCCATTTATTTCCGATGCCCACTTTGGGACAGCTGTGGGAAATGGACTTTGGCTAGACACACTACGCCAATGCATCAGACACAGATCTTTAAAACTGTGTCACTTTCATTATGTCTGCCCCCAAAAATTGGAAAAAAGAAGGTAAGAACATTGTTAGATGAACATTTAAAATAAATCAATAAATAAATAATGCTATCTGGCTAAGGTTTCTGTTACCCGAAGGCTAATATGCCTCAAATACTGTTTACACCAATAATCAGAATGAAAAAAACTGACTGCTGGCTAACAGAATCTGCAGCTTTGAGAATGTGTAAGTAACCATGGCAGATTACTGATTACACTTAATATCTGCAGTCAGTGGAGCGCGGCTTTTTGTTTATTTTTCCTCGAGCCCGCGATCTGGCAAGCTCAAACTCGTGCGGGACAAGTGAACAGCACGGTTTGTATACTCTGTAATGTTACCGGAGAAATTTAAAAACTCCGCCCTCATCGTTTCCAAAGACATTAGTTGACCAAAAAAGGGAGTAGCATATCAGATGGTGCAAAGAGCAGGATTTGCTCAGGTTCAAAGGAAGAGACAAGTGAAAATAATGGCTAGTATTAGCCTCCTCACAGGGGCTCTAATCACACGGCGCTGTTTCAGACCCAAACCTTTTTCTCCCCTATTTGTCTTGTGAATACTGGTTTTCCTCCCCTTTGTTGTTTGAGAGGATCCTTCATTCCCCTAAGTGACCAAGTTCTTACTTGTGGTGTAGGGTAATCACAGGCAGCCAACACAATTTATGGGACGGGACACCATCGATGACCTGTCCAACCAACGTTCTGGATATGCAGACATGTAGCATGAAGAGAAGAGGGAGAGAGAGAGAGAGAGAGAGAGAGAGAGAGAGAGAGAGAGAGAGAGAGAGAGAGAGAGAGAGAGAGGGAGAGAGAGAGAGAGAGAGAGAGAGAGAGAGAGAGAGAGAGAGAGAGAGGGAGAGAGAGAGGGAGAGAGAGAGGGAGAGAGAGAGAGAGAGAGAGAGAGAGAGAGAGAGAGAGAGAGAGAGAGAGAGAGAGAGAGAGAGAGAGAGAGGGAGAGAGAGAGAGAGAGAGAGAGAGAGAGGGAGAGAGAGAGAGAGAGAGAGAGGGAGAGAGAGAGAGAGAGAGAGAGAGAGAGAGAGAGAGAGAGAGAGAGAGAGAGAGAGAGGGGGAGAGAGAGAGAGAGACGCGCCCGGGCGTACCCGTCCATCAGCTCCTCGCCGTTGATGTAGCGCAGGCTCTTGAGGAAGGACAGCGAGCCGAGCGTGTGGGAGTGCCGGATCCTCACGTACCCGGTGACCGTCTGGATCAGGCCCATGAAGCTCTCCAGCTCAGAGGCGATGTTATCTGTGGAGGGACGGGCTCAAATGCTCCACTCAACGCTCACTGGCATTCGTTTCATACCCCCCTACCCAAATTTTATCCTCCTCTCCATTTACAGTGTCAGAGAATATCTCTGCGTGCACTTGTGTGCGAATACATGCATCGTGCATGCCTGCGCATGAGTGACTATGCGTGTGTGTGTGTGTGTGTGTGTGTGTATGGGCATGACTGATCTATGGCTGTTCATGTGCAAGTTTTGTGTGTATGTGAATGCGTGGGTGTGTGTGTGCATGCATGCGCACATGTGTGTGCGTCTGTGTGGGCGTACATGTGTGTTTGTGTGTGTGCGCGTGTGTGTGTGAGAGAGAGAGAGAGAGAGAGAGAGAGGGCGCCCCCTGCTGGCCCACAGTACTCACTGCCACGGCGGATGTTGATGTGCAGATTGCCTTTGATGACAGTGCAGCCCTTCAGTGACTGTGCAGCGTCCACAGAGTCGATGATCTTTTCATCGCAGATCTTATCGCACAGACCGTCACAGGCACTGCAGAACATGCTGAGAGAGAGGAGAGAGGGAGTGAATGATACAGAGAAAGAGAGGAGAGTGAGATGAGGGAGAGCCAGAGGGCTACAGCGAGAGAGAAGGGGAGAGGGATGGGTGTGTGATAGAGAAGAGAGACAGAAAGGGAAAGAGAATGAGTTGAAGGGAGAGAGACAGATAGCAGTGAACTATGACTCCAGAAACTCCAAACCTGGGCGGTGCCAGGGATCGGGGGCAGGGCATGAAGCCCGGGCACGCCCCTTCTCCACTCCACTCACTTCAACCCATGTTTGTTTGAGCCGCAAGGTCTCCGGCTCAATCGAGAGAGACGATAGAGTTGCAGACAAACACCCGCCCCAAAAACATTCCGCAGGAAACAGGAAGGAGTGGTGAGAGTTAGGCTAACCCAGGTCACGTTGATCTAAAATGCTCGCGGTCCAGTTCCGACCGCACACGTTAAACCTTGCAGAGGTACGGTTTAAAACGCATCGGGGCTGAACCGCTGAGCCACTCCGTATCAGATTTAAACGTCGTAGCCCGCTCGAGACAGGGGCCGTGCTGAGGCTTGCGCTCGCCGAGGAGCCTTTAAATAGGCTTACTGAATTACAGATCGCTCGCTAGGAATGCCCTGCGTCGTGGTCCAACGGCGGGATTGTTTTCCCGAATTGTTTTTGGCCTCTGCCGGGGTATCCCGATCGAGTTTCGCCGTTCGCGCACACACACAGCACGGTTTCCCCCAGCGGTCTAAAACCCCCAGAACACTTCAGACAATAACAACAGAAGTCCGCAGCATCCCACTTACTGCCGATCCAGTCTAGCAGCTTAATAACAGTCACCTGATCCGCTTTCGCTCGCGCTCTTTCGAGAGCGCGCTCTCTGTGAAAGCAGACGGCCATTTTGAAGTCCGCGTCACCAATAACCGAAAAGCTGTTTTCTTTTTGTTGCATCGCACAGGTTTAACGGTCGCCCCCTCTTGCAGGGATGGCAATTAAAGAAAGAAATGCTGATTTTCAGAGAATAAATGTCTCTGCTGCAGACATTCGGCTTTAAGCTGAACATCATCTCACAATGAGAGCAAAAGCACTTCATGTGCGCACGCGAAAGTTCTCTGGCCTGGAAATTGCCTGCTGAAATTAGCACTGCTGGAAACAGCAACGGGGTGGACAGGTTCCCAGACTACAGCAGATGAAGTGGAAATAACTTTGATTAATCATTAGTTTATTACATTAGATTAATTATTTGAGAAATTAATGATTAGTTGATGAATGATTAAGCAGAAATATATAAATGTATTATGTATGATTTAATTACACCGTTTAGTTATATATACATACATATGTGTTCCTGAAGTCCCTAAACTAAAACTATTTATACAGCAGGCCTATAATAAGCTTTAGAAGTGCCTCAGTATTCTGTGACCCTGAGCCATCCCTGCCTGCTCTCCCCTCTATGTGATACCATTTGTTTACCTTACTCTATAAGAGGCAGGTGTGATCACTCACTTACACTCTCTCATACCCGCTTGTCTGCATTTACAATATAGCAGACTGGTGTATCTCATGAAATACAACCTTTATGATAACCTTGGGTGATTCACTTAATGATGGGTGATTTTGTGACAATTGAAGTATTTCTGTCAAATGGGAATTTGGTACTTTGGAGCAAACTCATTTTAGACTTGCCAAAGAGGTTAACTCAGAACGGACACACGGAAGCAGAGAGACAGACAGACCGAAAGCAGGAAGAGAAAAGACAAAGACACAGGCTGGGGGACGACCACAGTTATAGGGCCCCGTGAAAATATCTCACATTTGGCTCCACCATCCCAGAATATCCTTTGTTCTAATACTGGGGTCCTCAATCCTATCAGTAAAGGGCCAGTGTGGGTACGGGGTTTTGTATTAGCCCAGCACTAAGACACCTGATTCAGCTTAACAAGGTCCTGATTGGAGACCACGATAGGTCAATTAGCTCAATCAGGTGTCTTAGTGCTGGGCTAATGCAAAAACCTGCACTCACGCTGGCCCTTTTCCGATAAGATTTGAGACCCCTGTTGTAATATTTGTTGAGGGCCCCTGTAAGTCAGGGGCCCTCAAAAAACATGAAAACAGGGGTCTCAAATCTTATCGGAAAAGGGCCTGTGTGAGTGCAGATTTTTGCATTTTTGCAGGGCCCTTGGAAACGTCGCCGGCGCACACACAGGCCGGCGGACGGGGGCGGGGGAACGGAGGGGGGGGCGGGGCTCACCTCTGGCTCTCGTTGCGGGTGAAGCCGGACGGGCAGTCGGGCACGCACTCGCCCTCGTGGATGACGAAGCGGTCGAAGTCGTTGGGCAGGTGCACCATGCCGCACACGTCCATGGTGATGCAGCGCCAGCCCTCGAAGCTGTAGGTGTCGGGCGGGCAGGCGGGCACGCAGTGGCCCTCGTGGTAGAAGTGCAGGCAGGCCGCGCACGCCGCGTCGCTGTCCGGCTCCGCGCAGCTGCCCAGGCACTGGGCGTGGCAACACTCGCCCGCCTCCGTGCACGCACGCCCGTCACACTCATTAGGGCACACTGAGAGAGAGAGAGAGAGAGAGAGAGAGAGAGAGAGAATTACTTATGGTCATTTTCAAACCAGACAATATAAATGTCTTGGCAGTGTAGTATACTTAAGCAGTAGCTCACGACAGGCCGTGGTACATGGTTATTATATCACAGCTAAGGGGCGTTTTTTTCGGCCCGATGCGAAGCTAAGTGATACTGAATTGTGCAAAGGAATTAGACGTCATAGCCGTGGTATATGGTTAATATACCACAGCTATGAACCAATCAGATTGCTTGATTTGAGCTACTATTTAATAAATGACAAGTATACATTACATTACAGGCATTTAGCAGACGCTCTTATCCAGAGCAACTTACACAAGTTTTTACATAGCATTTACATTGCATCCATTTATACAGCTGGATACATATTGAAGCAATGCAGGTTAAGTACTTTGCTCAAGGGTACAACGGCAGTGTCCAACCCAGGAATCAAACCTATGACCTTTAGGTTACAAGCCCAGTTTCTTACCCATTATACTACACCGCTGCCCCATACAAGCTGGGGTTTATATTTTTTTCGTATCGCAAAAGACGTCATGGAAACAAAGCAGTTGAACTGAAATGAAACCGAGGAAGACAGAGAGAGACGGAGGAGAGGAGCTAACCACACATCACAGCAGGTGTCTGGCAGCTCCGTCTGAACCCTGACTTAATAAACCTGAGGCACTCCCTCTCACCCCTGGACAGCTGCAGCTTTCAGTTTGCACCTTAAGATCAGCAACCGATTCAAATCCAAGAATCCAAGTGAGGCAAATTAACTGCGTTATCAACTGCTTTACTTGATCGATCAAGTGGCTAACAGCACTTAATGAATACCACTCCCACAGACCGTAGCATATCCACAGACTGTGCCAGAGCGACTTCCTGTTCTTCATCTCATCTTCAGGGCCTAGAAGCATATCGCCTGCACGGGACACCATGAGAAACTTCTCCAGGCGTTTTCAAGCAGACAGGAAATGAACAGAGCAACGAACAGTCAGAAATAACGCAACATATTACAAGTGCTGTTCACAGTCAGTCACATTGCTCGTGTGTTTAGCACACCATGAGGTTTGACAGGAAAGTCTTTCACAGAAAATCCGTCTTTTTAACTGATAAAACGACGGCGCTTGCTTAACGAGTAACCTGCTGTCGCCTACAAGTATCGAGACGTTACTCAGCTTCTCGTTAAATATCGGACTTGGAAAAAGGAAATGTCTGCAAAACGTAACCTTACGGCCCCCCCTCCCTCTGCAAAGTTCTGGCACGGCTTTCAAAATGGCCGCCATGAGGCCGAAGGCAGAGTACGTATGGCTGGAGGGGGAAAAAAATCTGGCACAGACAGAAGTGTGCAAAATGTTCACGGGGGTGTAGAATTTCTATTGGCTCAATATTTGATCTTTACAACGTGCTATACAAATGAACTAAAATAGTCAAATAAAATAAAAAAATTCTACCCTGTCACCAGATTTTCTAGCCTGGACTAGCCTCCATATTTTCCATCGCTTTACTTCATCTCAAATGTTGCAGGTTTTTTTAAGCGAGCGGTAAGGCTTGAAATGACATACTGAGCTTACGTTTTTACACAAATTACTTAAAAAAAAATATATATAACGACATAAAAAAACGTCTAAACTTTAAGATTTGGGTGGGCTTAATAGGTAAACGCACCCTACTCTAGAGAACAGGTCGACGGACAGTCAAGGTTGGTGTGGAGGGGAAGCAAAAATAGGATAAGACGCACATCAATGGCAATCCTGATCACAAACAAACAAATATGCCGTTAACGTGTAATAATTGGCAAGGCAACTGACAGAGAATGTACAAGATTGTAATGTGAGAAGCTTAAACCCATTACAGGTTTTCAAACAACTGCCTGAAACAGCCGCCCTGGTTCCTGCAGGTTTGGACCTCACAGAGCTTTGCTGGTACTGACTGGAGCAGAGGAAGGCCTGCCCGTCAGTGCATCTCCTCCAACTCCCAACCCCCACACACGCTTTACTGAGGCAGGAGAGGGGCCTGTCTGCGTGTGTAGTTAGCATTACAAAACGCACTTCCCATGACAGCAGACAGCTGCCGGGGTGAACACAACTGCCTCAGAACATGTCGCCAGTAAAGTCAATGCTGTGACACACGCAGTCATACACGCAATTACATACTCACATGACATACACGTGGACACACACAGACACACATGGACACACACAGACACACGTGGATGCGGACACACGCACACTCACAAGCGCACGCACACACGTGCACACACACACACCCACACATACACACACACGTGCACACACAGACACACACACACACCCACACACACGTGCACACACAGACACACACACACACCCACACATACACACACACGTGCACACACAGACACAGACACACACACACACACGCGCGCACGCAGCACCGTGAGCGGGACTGTGACCGAGCTCCAGCGGCTGGCGTATCCGGCAGTAACGGGACACCTCAGGTAGATGCCCCGGCGCCGGCCCGCCGGCCCATCGCGCGTCTCCTAGCAACGGGCGGCGAGCGGGCTGGCACCGCGCCCGGCGAGGCCGCGCCGGGGAGAAGGCCGTGTCCGAACGGGATTTCTCAGATTTGACTTATTCCTTTATACAGCAGTGCTCCGAGTTATGAGGACACCTGGCCATCGCGTTTATTGGGGCCATGAATCCAAACGATGACAAGCGCACACGGTAATCCCTGTATATACAAGGCTTTCTTGTGTGTGTATGTGTGTGTGTGTGTGTGTGTGTGAGCTTCAGATTCTTGGACATTTGATCGAGGACAGAACAGGAACGTCACGAAACACTACTGTGGGCTTTATGGACGGGTTTGGCTTGGGGTGGGATGGGGGTGGAGCTTGGTTGCTACATTGCTAAGTTGCTAGCGACGTGGATATTTCATATAGTTTGGCTTTATCAAGGCTGCTTTTTTGAGGACAGTAGGGGGTGCCCTTCCACATTCTGGACATCAACCGATTCCTTAAGATTCTTCTTTTCCGGCGTTTGGTTTCACTACTTTCCCTCCCCGCCAAAATAAAATGAGTCAAAATGACAAATCGTAACAAAAAAAACAAAAAAAACCTCACGGTGAGTTTGTAAGACGTTTCAGCTGCAGCCGAATACAGATATGACGCTAATCCGCCCCAATTAATGAGCCAGCGCTATGTTAGCCGTTATAAAAAAGCCTCCGCTATTTCTGCCGCGGCTGGACGCGCTCCAAACTGGAAAGATTTACTCACGGGTCTCCTTACACACCTTCCACGCGGCGAGCCGGGGTGGTGACGCGTTTGGCATTTACGTAAGGACAACGAGAGGGGGGGAGAGCTGGAATTCGCTAAAGGCCGGAACTGGATCTTCAGGGGCCGCACACTTCCTTAAATAGCCACGTGGGGCCATGTATTGTGGCTATTTAAGGAAGGGGAGCCGGAGGCGGGGGGGTGGGGTGTGGGGTGGGGTGGGGGGGTGCGAGCGGGGAGAGGGGGATGGCTGTGCATCATTTGCGCAAATTCCTCAATAAGGATAACATTCCTCAATGCGCCCCACCCCCCACCCCCCACGGCCTCCCATATAAGCCCAAGCTGCCCCCCCACCCCCGCCCCCCCAGCGCGGCCGGACCCACGAGGCATCGGGGACACGGCGGCGTATTTATAGCCGTTTCCCTGGAGCCTGGCGCGGGCCTATTTCCGAACCCCGCTGCTGTGCCCGCAGCTATGCCAGGCATCGCGGGTTCCGACGCGGGAAGCCGCCGCCGCTGCCCAACAAGGAGCGCAGCGCTCCCGTGAACGCTTCGGGGAAGTCCGCGGGGAGTCAGGCCACGGGGGGGGGGGGGGGGGGTGGGGGAACCGCCCCCGCCCCCGCCCGCCTCTCTAAACGGCCGCCCCGTCTAATTCCCCTCAGCTCAGCGCGTTCGTCAAAGTCTCGGGCTTTTGGACCGATACTGGACAGGATTAGCAACAGCGCAACGACAGCGAACGCAACTGCTATCTTTCAAAAGTCTGAAATCAAACACGCTTTCGCTTTACAATACATTTTCCTAAAAGAGAATTCCCTCTCACTTAAGCTTACAGTATCCAACCGTTGACTTACAGTAGCTGTGTACTACACGTGACATTTCTGTGTCCTATCTATGAAGGCCCGTAAAAACTCCAAATATCGTTACGTCAGATGAGCATACTTTGCGACCTGTTACCCGGAAACAGAGGGCAACGGCAACGGGGGCGGAGTCACAGCTGGTAAAGCGCTACCATAGCAAAAAGAGCAGGTGATGCCGTCCCTTCACCCCGGACAGGGCAACAAGGCACTCGGCCTTAAACATTCAAGTGACAGATTATTTCAATTCAAATTCTCCGAATACTTTAAATATAAAAATTGTGGGGGAAAAGCAGCTGTTGGATGTTTCGGAACAACGACAGATAACTCTTTCTGTACTTTTTATCCGAAAGGAATTTCGGAACATTGACCCACTTGTATGTTTTTTTTTTTTTTTTAAAAAGGCTCTTAATTTCTTAATTTTCTCCACAATTTTGTCGTTCGCTTGTTCCTGTTCCGAGCCAGCGCGCTATGCGAGAAATCCCCAGAACTCTCCGGCAAGGAGACTAATCAGACAGCAGAATGTTAATCCTCCAGAGTTCGGCGTCAGAAACGAGGACGAACCTCACGAAAGTGACAGCGCCCGCCCAGGAGCACAGGGACGCGCGTCTAACAACCGTCATTTCAGTCGTCAAATGTTCACGGTCACTCGTCTTTATGCTAGACTCCCATACGTGCGCGTCTCTCACAAAACTGAGGGAAATCTTGACTTGAATGGACAACATGTAAATGCACAAAGTTTAGCATTTAACTATTTTGCGTGACGATGGTCAGAGTGGATTCAGAGGGGCAGATACAGCGTGTATACTGAAATCATGAAATGGGGATCGCTCTCAGCTGAGCACCCAAACGTAACAGCGATGGCCACCACGTCTTACGGCTCAAGAAGAAGTCTCGCAACCATGAAGGATGCCATATAAATAAACTGTGAAGCCGTAGCTAAATGGAAACTCCAGCGACGAGGCAGAGGCACTCTCATTTTAGGACGCCGCGTGTCCCGCGGGTTCTCGCCCTCCCCCACCCCCCCCCCGGGAGCGCTTTGGGGATTCTGGGTTAGGGGTTAATGGGCTTGTGGGTCCGGGGGGGGGGGGGTTCTGGAACCCCGCGGTACAGAGATGTTTAATCACAGATCAGCGGGGGAGTCCAAAAAACTTCAGTCAGCAGCCTTCCGCTGAACATGCCAGAAATACCACGAATCATTTCAGCAGACGCCGAGTTCACTCCAGGCCAGCCCCTGAGAAATTCATTACATCGGCTCATCTGTAAACAAAAAGGTGCGCGTTTGTTTTTCTGTTTTTATTTTATTTTAATTTTTTTTTTTTTTTTTTTTTTTTGGGGGGGGGGGGGGGGGGGGGGGGGCATGCTCTGATTTTTTGGCATGTAACTTCCAATAAAAATATGTTTACAAAGTGAATCCACTTTGAATGCTCATTTCATCATTTGCGTCAACAAAAACACGGAGAGGGGGGCGGGACTGGGAGGAGAAAAACAACCTGGCTGGAATTCCGAAACGCTCCAGGTGAGTGCACTCAAACAGCGGCGCTTGCGTCAAAGCCACACAGTGTGGGCCCCAATGCGATTCGTTAGGGGGGTGGGGGGGGTGGGGAGGGGTGACACGGCTCTGGTCCCTGGGTGGTCACATGACAGACAGCAGGGATGCTGATTGGCTAAGACAGGAGTCCAGGGGAAGCGCAGAGGCGGCGGCCGAATGGAGGGAGAGAGAGAGAGGGGGAGAGAGAGAGAGGGGGGGGGGAGGGAGAGAGAGAGAGAGAGGGGGGGGAGGGAGAGAGAGAGAGAGAGAGAGAGAGAGAGAGAGGGGGGGGAGGGAGAGAGAGAGAGAGAGAGAGAGAAGTCTAGCCTTGGCCATGTGATCCCGGGCTGTTTGTGATCTTGGGCTGAGATCATGTGACTACCCCCTCCGCCTCCGTCTGTCACAAACAGCTCAGTCTGACCTGATGAGGAGACGGTGAAGCCCTGCGAGTGGGCAGGGGAGCGAGCCAGCGTTCCGCAGAGCCACACTGCTGGGGGGCTTAAATCACGCCACACACAGAGGAGAGGGCACAGGGATGGGGGGGCAGTTCAGACACAGAGATCGAAAATTGACTAGAAACAGAACCGACTGCTGAAGATTGTTCCTACAACCTTTTCGTCCCCCCCCACCCCCCCTCACCCCTTCCAGACCCCCCCAGCCCTCTGCGTCAGGGCCCAGGGTGCATGCGTACTACAGTGTTTACAACTGGCGGCGAGAGAGCGGGGGGGAGGGAGCGCCGCGGGGGCGCGTGTGCGAGCGCGTGAGGCTAGCTGCGCTCCGCGTCGCTCCCAGTCGCCCCTCTCACTCGCAGGGAAAGCAACCTGCCCGCATTCTCAGGAAAACACAGCCTCGCTTCAGCCAGCGTCTCTCCTAAACCCCCGCCCCCCCCCCCCCCCCCCCCCCCCCCCAACCCCACACACACACGCACGCACGCACGCACGCACGCACGCACGCACGCACGCACGCACGCACACACACGCACACACACGCACGCGCACACGCACACACACAAACGCTCGTCTAGCTCTCAGCGTCGCGTCACCACGCGCTGTGATTTACGCTTCCCCTTATCAGCGTTTACCTCAGAGGATACTCTTCAAATTGCCACGCGCCGTCGTGGAACATTCCGCTGATCTATCTCTTTACCCGGAGCTCGGGAGGAAAAAACAAAAACAAAAACAAAAACAAGAGCGAGTCGTGAGTCGCACGTTAGAGGAATCCGTGCCCGCCATCTGCTGAGCTGTTTTACGGAAACACCAGCCCAATAGGGTCCGGGAACTGATAAAATAAGCTGACAGCCCCCACTCCGCCACACACACAAAAGAACCGAGGTGTGTGTCGACGGAAATCAGGAATTTGGTGTGTGTGTTGTGTGTGTGGGGGGGGGGGGGGGGGCAGGTTTTAATTATCATAGCATGGGGGAAGTTCTACAATAACCATCATTCAATGTCCCATGAAGTCAGTCCAAATGAGGACGGCATCAACTACACGATGTCTACATGATTAAGCTAATATCAGCAGTGCTGGTCCACTGAAATGACACACGAGCAATTATGAATTATGATGGTAAAAGCATCAGTGGGCTGATGCTGGTCCCTGTCCCTAGGCCAGGTATTAAAGCAGCTAGGGCTGGCCAACAAATTGATTCATCCACCGTTTTATTCCCATTTCCTTCCTGTTGATCCAATGATCCAATATAGACCACTGCCATGTCAAAGAATGCCATTTTTACAACACTCCAGAAAGCGACGGACCTATCGGGCTCCATTTTAATATTGTGGTTTCATGGGCATACCATTTTAAGTAGCCAAATTTGCCGTATTTAAACAAGATAAATGCACAATTGTCACTTAATTAAATTTACAGAATTCATCTACAGGTGGTCCTCTCTGTGTTTTTATTTAAAAATATATATACAATTATATAAAATATGTATTTTTATATTTGTTAAAAATATTGTTTATTATATTAATATTTATATCATTTATAATAATAATAATTTGTTCTTGTTGCAACACAATGACACAAAATAGCAATAGAGCCAAATACTGATGACTCCAGGGGTCTCATAAGCAATACTTCCTGATTAGGGTCTCATAAGCAATACTTCCTGATTAGGGTCTCATAAGCAATACTTCCTGATTAGGGTCTCATAAGCAATACTTCCTGATTAGGGTCTCATAAGCAATACTTCCTGATTAATGAGGAAAACCACATTCCTGAGTAAAAGCTGGAGACTCAGGGCAACTTCAGTCAAGTGAGAGATGCACTCTGACCACCCTAGTAACACAAGCAAGACTATCAAAACAGGGAATTTGATCAGTGAAATCTCAATCATTATATCGCTTACTAGAGAAAGATTCATACAGTACGTGACAGATATAAGCAATTGGATGATGCGTGTATGACATTAAGACTCATTTTTTAATATATATTAACATGTAGACTATTATGTATGTATTGGAGCACTATAAAGAGCACTTGTGTTTACTGATCGAATAAAAGTGCTCGCCATCACCAACCACTGACCGATGCATTTACACTCAGATCAATGTAAAGGACTCTTTTATTCAAGCTAAAGATACGTTACATATTACAATATCGCTAATTAATCGTTTTTTAATTAAGCATTATTTCATTAAAATACCCTTTCATGTTTTCGTTTTTTCATAGTCTGAATCCCTAAGTAACTTCAAAAACGTTGACGTCTGATTTATATTTATGCGGGGGCGTTACATAAAATAGCTGCAATGCGGATCCAGGGCCAGTACGACTAAACTCTACTCCGGGAATTCCAGAGCGCCTAGTTACAAATAATTCATACCGGAGCCTAGGCTATCATTCTAAATAACAGCGCATCGTAACTGTGGAGGAGGGGGAACTGATTCAGGTCGCAGAACCAGGTAGGAAAGACCTGCTATGGCACACGAATGCCCTACATTAAGCGGGCAGCAGCCCTCAGTCTCTAATCTAGTACGGTATGTGCCTCTCGGACAACGGACTGCATCTGGTTGCGTAAACAGAAACGGCGGATTCAAAAGGTGTAACCTCCGTACGCCTAGTATGTGAATGCAGACTATACACATTTAGAGCAAAAAATTAATAAAAACACATTAATAACATCCGCCGTTTTTACAGATAAACGCAGCGCGTTTACCCAATAATTTACTATGATTAGGCCCGGGGCAACACAAGTCGCTTAATACATTCAGCAGCAAAGGCCCTAGTGAACAGAATTAGCAAGTATAGGTTCGGTAAGGCGGATAACATAATCGGCCAATATCACAGTGAATTTTTGAGCTTTCCAAATACTTCCCTGACGATTACAGTATACTTAAGACTTACTCAACGTAGTCTATTAAGTAGCCTAACCTTAGTTCTGACCGATAAGGCATCCAACTGTTAAAACATGACTTCTAATTCAGCAATTCCTATGATCAGCAAATTGCCTAATTATTGCAATCATTATTAACAATGCAATACGATAGTTATTATTGTCACTGTCAGCAAGGTCGTCAATTTTCAATCGCCGTCACAATCAAGTTAACATGTAAGCGCAGAACCCACACGCCGTTCCTCGTTTTTCCGCGTGTAGGGCAGGGGTGCCCAAGTCGCTCGGATCATCTGTTTAATGGGTGTTGGGGGGCGGGTGTGTTAGCACAACTGGGCGGAAATTCTCCTGGACCAATTGCAAGCGAGTGTGGGAGGGTCTCTGTGATTGGCATGTTATTGAGTCTGGAGTAGAAATGTGGTAAACAAGTCCTCTAGCAAGGGGTGGGGGGTGGAGACTGGTAACCATGGTAATTAAATATCCCTTCCCCCAGACTGCAGCTTGATGTTACTATACCTGCTACAATAAATGCCTGACAAGGCGTTTGCATCCTGGTGTTTTCAGTCCGAGGAGGACACACCAACCTTCACGTCACGCAGTATGAAAGCGACCGAAGAGTAACGCAGTTCTGAACTAAAGGGAGGAAGGGGGCAATATAAAAATACATTGTTTTCGTTTCTAGCCTTCCGTGTAATCCACTGAACAGACGATCATCAGTTTAGCAGCTGTGATTCGTGACTGAGCGTCGGAATTAACTCAGTTTCCAGTATTCCAAGGAAGTTAAATAATCGTGGTTATGTCGCACGCGATTACCTCAGGGTTTCTGCAGTCAGTGTTTCAGTGGGACACGTTTTAAGGGGAAGGGGGTAATTGGGTGGGGATAAATTACAAAGGAAAAAAAAAAGATTATGTTGATATACACAAACACGACTGTACACAAACACGACATACATTCTCGGTTTATTGCCTCAGTTTTTTTGGTTTTGTTTATCCAGACATCATCATACGGAGACTTAGATAGGTACAAGGTTATTCATTTAAACACGCGGATATCTCCCGAATCACCATGCACCCTATCGTCAAAATTGTGTTCACCACTTCGGGTCTCTACACCTCACTACCATACTGCTGTCAGCATTTCAGAAGTGACCTGCCATAACATAAAAACAACTCAATAGAGAGTATTTCAAATATGCTTACTTTGGTATTGAGAGATGAAATGTGTTGTATTACAACATCACACTCCTCTTCCAAAACAAATATAAAATTCTAATTCCATCACATTCATCTGTAATGTTTTGAACTTAACCCTAAATTCAGCACCCAGCAATTGTCATTGTTAAATAAAAACCAGGATGCTTTTTGGCACTTTACATTTTAAGGTTTACATTTTAAACTAAAATGTAAAACAAGCAACAAGCCAAGCGAAGCAGAAAAATACATTTCCCCTTTAAAGTAATTTTCATTTTACGATGAGAGTGCACAAGTGGCATTTTTAAGCTCAAAACACATTTATGCATATCAGTGCTACGGCCCACATTCATTTATAAATTACGTACAAAGTTAACAAGTAGATGAAATAGATCTAACTGAAAATAGTAATTGCTGCAGATTAGTTTAAACAGCGTTATTACCCCTGGCAAGTTTGGATACTGCACAAGGAAAACACAACTTCGACCTCAAACTTATGACTCTAAATCAAGACTTCTAAAACCTTAGGCCTAAGAGCTGACCCACTAGCTCCAACCCTAAAATTCCATCCATTTTTTAAACGGATGTTTATATATGTCAGTCTAAATGGGGCCAAACACAACAGCCTCGGTAGGGGGTTCAAACCTCAAGTTTGGACCTCTAAATCATTGATTTCTACAAAAATAGGACTGACTCTTCCCAAACTAAATATTTGGAACATCCAGACCAATCAGGACACACTGGCTGCAGAAAAAAACTCAAGGACTAAACCTACTGCACTAGGCCTAGCTAACTGAACACTTTTCAAGTTGAGACCTTAGAGTATGCTAGAGAGCAGTTCAATGGGCATACAAGCTATGTTTCTGCTGAATATCTGGAGACGCATTGTTAGTGGTTCTGATGCAATCATCATCATCACCGTCCCTGGTTGTTTGAGGTAGGTTTATGTTTTAATTAAAATGCCATGGAGCAGTGTCTCTAGAAGTAGTCCTCCCCCATTAAAATGCATGCAACACAAACAATGGAAACTATGCGTAAAACAGTCAAACTGGAGCCATTTTGGCTCAACCGTACGTAACCTGCGTGGCAATACTGAGAGCAGGACTACAAAACTTAACTGTTTTTAAATTAACGCATCTACACTTATCGTCACATGACCTCCGGACCAGGCTAGGGTCTGACAGGAATATGATTGAATTTTTTTGTGCAAATGTAAGTGGATATTTCTATAATCACGTCCCCTTCCATCACAGGCATAGCTGCATTCCGTCTAATCCAATCACGATTCAAACAAATCAAATCCAAGGGAAGACACTACTGTGACCTCACCCGTACAGTGAACTAGCTCCTGCGGAAGCAATATCCCTTTCCTGATTTCATCTCTGTGACATCATCCCACAAGTCCCCAGCTCCCTGGATACCCGACACATTAAAAACATTTTTTTTAAAAGTATATGTAAGATGACGACAGCAATGACAAGTGCGCAAAGCAAAAGAGTTTTTGAACGGCATCTGAGGGACGTGATTGGCCGATGTTGCCCCAGTGCTGGCATGCTGGCTAGTACTTGGGAGTTCATGGTGCTTACACAAGTAGAAACACCCACGACCTGCCAGCAACAGCGCTCAACCTGCCACTCATTCATCACGGCGCCGATTTCCATGCCTCTTCAGTTCACGTTTAACCAGCCTCAACGTGTAACGTTCGGGTTGAACTTTGTGTTGAACGATATTTCAAACTAGACATTTATTAATCGGTGCCAAGTATGACTGAATGGCCCACAATTGTACAAACCAAGCACTTAACAGCCTGGAGAACTACCAGGTACTTTTTGGAAATACATAAATAAGACACTCAGTATGGGGGGTGGTGGTGGGGGGGGGGGGCACCTGACTTTTCAAAAACAGCAAGCCATTCATTATGATTTACGTTTATGTGCAAAGGGTGGCCGGCCTATGTGTGAGACAGTGTACACAAGAGACAGGGTGTGTCTGTGTGTGTGTGTGTGCGTGCGCGCGCGCGCGTGTGCACGTCAGCCAGTTTCCTGTGAGAACGAAGGGCGAGACAAAGGGAAAGAGAAAAACAGAACGAGCGTTTTGGTGATGTCATGCCGGAGCTCCTTTTCAGAGACGTTTTTTGGTCCGTTTGGCTCCGGCTGTGGGAACCCGCTGCCAAATCAAACGGCGGATACGAGCGACCATTTGCCAAAACAAGGGGCGGCGGGACAAGCGAGTTCAACACCCAGCCTTAATAAAAGGCTCATTGATGAACCCACGGCGGCAGGCTGGAGTAGGACGGCCCGGGCTTCTACACGGAGGCCTACATCCATCAACATCTATTTTTCAGGAGCATCGTTTACGTTTTTATTTTATTTTATTTAAACATGGCACACATCAGGAGTACGCTCTGACTACAGCACGCGTGAGTTCATCTCTCCGGGTCACGTCTGCAGCCGCCGGATGGAGCTACGAAAAGAAGCTTCCCCTCCGGCCCTTCAGAGAGAAGAATTAGCACGGCAATCGCAAAGCAGTGATCATCCTATCGCTTTTCTCCGCTTTACTGGTAATGCGGTTATTGTGAATCTTTATGTTGCGATTCAGTTTATGTGGCTGTAAAGCGCAGCCGGCGAGCCAAGAATCGATTCGGACTTTCAGACGAGCCGCGGTGTGGAATCACCCAGGGTCCCCGGTAGCCTGAGACCACCCCGGGCGGGCGCTGTAAGGCCCCGTCTTTAATACGACGTGACGCTTTCGCCACGTGTGTCAAAATGCAATTTAGAGAACGGTCGCCCTCACTTTACTAAGTTGAGCTCTGATTCTGAAAGCCTTTTGTTTTGTTTTTTTGTAAGTGAGCCTAAAATAAAAGTTTACGCAAATTTTCGGAAGCCACTGAAACAAACAGGCTTTGCCTGTTTCACTGTTGGGGGAAAAAAAAAAAATGGGTTCACATAATATGCAGTTCTGTTGGAATACTCCCATCCATTGTCACTGTTCGTTCCCTGATTCCTCATCACGGTCTGGAATTTCGACGGAGCCGACGGGAGCAGCTGCCCTTAATGGTCCCCGTTTGTCTGGTTTAGTCTCATAAAGCATTGATACAAGTACTGACCTGGGGATGGGGAAACCCCAACTCCCTCCACAACTTTGGTGACCCCATAGGGTCACTTCCTCTGCTGAAAAGCCCAGCCAGGACCTGGAAAATAGTATATTTAGTCTCTTAGTTGGCACTACCTAGCCTAATGTGAGCCTCAAAGACTGGCTCAACTTCAGAAATGACATTAACTTTGTATTTACTACTTATGCTCAATGTACATCTTTTGTACATCAACCACAAACAATTATTTCATACACCTTCGATAAACGAATAGCAAACAAAAGGTTGTGAAGCTACAATTGATAATTACGTCACTGTAACGCCAAAATCTTCAACAACTTTTCAAAGCGATCACAGGTAGAATAGAATAGAACAGAAAACGTTATTGTCCATTAAATATAAAATAAAATGGAAATTTTCCTTCTGCTCAACGCTCATTACGAGCGACACAGACCAAGGGTGAGCGCGTGAGCTCAGGGTCAGCAGACAGCGCCGCGCCCCTAGTGAGCTACGCCATCCTCAGCCATTTAAAGTCCTTCATCCCCTGAACCCGGACTCGGAAGGGTCAGTTACAACCGGTCAGAGCGCACGGCGGGAAACGAGGAAGCGGCTGACACCCCGCGCTACGCACAACGCGCGCGCTAGCCGCTCGGCTCTGGAGCCGAGGGCGGGGAGGGGCGGGGTCTGCTGTCGCACTTGGGCATTTCGAACCAGTGAAAGCAGGAGGAAAAAAAACTAAACATGCATTTGGAGATGCAGCTGCAAGCAGAACGGTAACCTCCCAGAGCTCATCCCACCCCAAAATTGTAAAAAAAGAAGATAAATTGCATAAATTAGCATTAGGAACAAAACCTTAGTGTTTAATTTCGTGCCATTTTTCGAAATAAATAGTGACCGACAGCAACTCTTCAACTCAGGTGGGAGCACGCTGTACCTTTGTCGACATTTGCATGCGAATTCAAAGCCGACGGCTCCTGCGATGGGACCCCACCCCCCCTCGGTGAGTGATGTGTCTGGCTGCCACTGGGGCCCCGCCCCCTCCCCCGGGGGGCCCAGCGCTTCTCTCCGAGGTATGCGCTGCTCTCTCTGTTCAGGCACGCGGGGCATTTCCTGTCGCCAGAGCTCAGTCACAACAACGCGGCCCCTCCCTCCCTCCCTCCCTCCCTCCCTCCCTCCCTCCCCTCCGAGCTCGCAGCGCCTGCCGCTGCCGCTGCTGCTGCCGGTGCTGCGGACGGTACCGGAGATTTATCCGCCGCCCCCGCCGCCGCCTCCTCCGCTTCCTCTCCGAGTCTGAACAGGACTACGCCAACGCTAAAACGGGGCCGCGTCGCGCTCGGATATTAACACAACCCCTGCTCTCACCGTGCGTGCGTGCGTGTGTGCGTGTACACTGCGTCTGTGCAGATATTAACACAACCCCTGCTCTCACAGTGCGTGCGCGCGTGCGTGTACACTGCGTCTGTGCAGATATTAACACAACCCCTGCTCTCGCAGTGCGTGCGTGCGTGCGTGTACGCTGCGTCTGTGCAAGCGCGCGCTCGGATATTAACACAACCCCTGCTCTCGCAGTGCGTGCGTGCGTGTACGCTGCGTCTGTGCAAGCGCGCGCTCGGATATTAACACAACCCCTGCTCTCACCGTGCGTGCGTGCGTGCGTGTACGCTGCGTCTGTGCAAGCGCGCGCTCGGATATTAACACAACCCCTGCTCTCACAGTGCGTGCGTGCACGCTGCGTCTGTGCAGATATTAACACAACCCCTGCTCTCACAGTGCGTGCGTGCGTGTACGCTGCGTCTGTGCAGATATTAACACAACCCCTGCTCTCACAGTGCGTGCGTGCGTGTACGCTGCGTCTGTGCAGATATTAACACAACCCCTGCTCTCACAGTGCGTGCGTGCGTGTACGCTGCGTCTGTGCAGATATTAACACAACCCCTGCTCTCACAGTGCGTGCGTGCGTGTACGCTGCGTCTGTGCAGATATTAACACAACCCCTGCTCTCACAGTGCGTGCGTGCGTGTACGCTGCGTCTGTGCAGATATTAACACAACCCCTGCTCTCACAGTGCGTGCGTGCGTGTACGCTGCGTCTGTGCAGATATTAACACAACCCCTGCTCTCACAGTGCGTGCGTGCGTGTACGCTGCGTCTGTGCAGATATTAACACAACCCCTGCTCTCACAGTGCGTGCGTGCGTGTACGCTGCGTCTGTGCAGATATTAACACAACCCCTGCTCTCACAGTGCGTGCGTGCGTGCGTGTACGCTGCGTCTGTGCAGATATTAACACAACCCCTGCTCTCAGTGCGTGCGTGTACGCTGCGTCTGTGCGAGCGTGCGTTTGAGAGTTAGTGCGTATGAGCGCGCCTGTCGGTGCGTGTGCGCGTTTCCAGGTCTCTCTGCATACGCACGCACGTGTGCGCATTTGTGCGTCCGACAGCACGCGAGTCCGCGTTAGCGTTCGTCTCCGCGAGCGCATGCCTTCACGAGCGTACGCGACCGCGTGTGTGCGCGCGAGGCGGAATGTGCCGGAAGCTCCTCCGCTCCGCTCCTCTCCTCTGCGGCGGCGGCGGCCGGCCCGGGCTTCCCGCTCGTAGAATTCTGTCTACTCATTCTGAGGAAGTCCTTTTAAGGGCGCGGGAGTGTCGTTCAATGGAAGATGCGAGCGTCGGCAGAGCGCGGCCCGGGGGGGGGGTTGGGGGGGGGGGGGGAGATGGGAGCGCGTGGCTCCGCCGGCTCTTCATTCATGCGGCGAGCGGCCCGATGAAACCCACCGGGAGGTGCGGCGGGGTGCGGGGGTGCGGTACGCGCGGGCTTCCCTTTTCAGACCCGCTCCCTTTATTCTTCGCCCGCCCCGCCCCGCCCCGCTGCGCCGCTTCATTCAGACGCCCCCGCGGAGTCGCCGCGCTCGGGGGAACGCCTGTCACTCAAACGCGGCGGCGGGGAATCGGTCCGGCGTCGAGCGTCTGTGGTTATTTTTTATTTACCGGAGACTTATCTAACCGCAACATCTCTTACCTCACAGAGCAGTCCTCCACCTCATACAGTCTCACAGAGTCTTCCACATTAACAGCGGCACGGTCATATTAACAAGCCTCCGACCTCATCGCACAGCTGCATTAACAAGGCTTAACAGTAACGGCGCAGTCGTATGAACTGTGCTCCACCATCTGATTAGCAGCACAGTTTCCTACAAAATTAACCGTACAGTCTGATCAACAGTTCTCCTGCCCACTCAGTCATTTTGGTTGCTAATCAACAAAAAATGACACGGCATGGCAGCTAAATACCCTGGCGTATCCTGGCACTCGTAGATTTTAACATTTTGCACCGGCGTCCCGGTAACCAGGGCAACGGCTCCGTTTAGCCCACTGAGCCTTTGTTCCTGTTGCGGTTCGCGTAAGGGCGCTGCCGCAACGTCAAGTTTACCCGAGGTAGTTTCCGAAAAACGTCGGCTAACCATTCCTTTCTACGTCTTACCTGATGAGCGAGGGGTGAGTTTGTTTCCATGGCGATGAGCCGCGCAAGGACTGCGAAAGTGCTCAGATATCAAAAACAAAGAAGAACTAAACGCGGGAGACGGAAGACGAACAAGGGAGCGGCGTCGGCCCGACACCTGTTTTAACGACTTGGTTTAACGAAGTGCTTTCGACGGGTTTCACGGCAGCCGAAACCCGGAGCACAGAACGTTCTCCGGTCGCTGCTGAAAACTCCACGCGGCGGCAGCCTCCTCAGGCTCCTCACGGGCACAGGTGAGAGAACTCTAGAAATGTAAACGAAGGCGGTAAAAGAACCGCTGTGCCTCAGCATGCGCCCGCGATGGCGGCCGGTAACGTTCGCTAATGCTTTTAATTTCTATGTGTTATTCGAAAATAAAAGTTTTTTTTTTAAACCTGGTGATTTTACAATACAGGCAGTCCCCAGGTTACGAACGTCTGACTGACATTACATTACAGGCATTTAGCAGACGCTCTTATCCAGAGCGACTTACACAACTTTTTACATAGCATTTTTTACATTGCATCCATTTATACAGCTGGATATATACTGAAGCAATGCAGGTTAAGTACTTTGCTCAAGGGTACAACGGCAGTGTCCTTACCCGGGAATCGAACCTGCGACCTTTCGGTTACAAGCCCAGTTCCTTACCCACTGTGCTACGCTTCCGCTTCCACACTTACGGACAACTCGTACTTACGAACGGACTGCCACAAAGTCCTATTATATAAAGAATTTGAGTTTAATACAACGGTTCGTAGTAACAAACGCACGCACTGCTTTGTGACGCTCATAAAAACATTGCGAGGTGTTTCTTAACTGTTTTATATGCACAGAAAGGTAAAATATATACTACATACCAAGACAAACATTTGACTAACTGACGCTAAATAAGTACCGTAATATGTACCTGTTCCGACTTACCTACCAATCCGACTTAAAGACTTAAACACTTAGGAACGGGTCTCGTTTGTAACCTGGGGGCTGTCTGTAATGCATTTTAGAGGTGCAACCCCACCATGCCGTGGAGCGGCGGTATTTTTGGCCAAGGGTACCATACTGTCAGAACCTCGCACGGGCCCGTGCCTGCTTCCCGGTCTGCGGTAAGGTTTTAGGCGCTGCCAGGCACGCGGGGCGCCCGCTCCGGCCTGGCACAGCAGCCTGCGGTGTTCTCGCCTGGCACAACAGCTGGGCACATCCGCATTTCACATTAACTCCGAGCAGCTCCTGATCCTGATGACACGCACCCGCTCTCTTCACAAAGCAAGGGGGACGGACACAGTAGTGCTTTACAGAGTGTGTGTCTCTGCGTGCGTGCGTGCGTGCGTGTGTGTGAGTGTGTGTGTGCGAGTGTGCGAGTGTGCGTCTGTGTGTGTGTGAGTGTGCGAGTGTGCGTTCGTGTGTGTGTGTGAGTGTGAGTGTGTGTGTGTGCGTGTACGTGTACGCACACGTCTATGTGCATGTGTCTGGGTCTTGGGAAGGGTTCAGGAGGATTTGCCTGTGGCAGTCCGATGTTCCAAACCAGGCACCACAGACATCTTAAGCAGCTGTCAGCGGCGTTACCTGGGATCTGCGCAGTGTGTCCTGACTGCAGTGTGCATCTGGACTGCGCAGCGTGTCCTGACTGCAGTGTGCATCTGGACTGTGCAGTGTGTCCTGACTGCAGGGTGTCCTGACTGCAGTGTGCATCTGGACTGCGCAGCGTGCATCTGGACTGCGCAGCGTGTCCTGACTGCAGTGTGCATCTGGACTGCGCAGCGTGTCCTGACTGCAGTGTGCATCTGGACTGCGCAGTGTGTCCTGACTGCGGTGTGCATCTGGACTGCGAGGTGTGTCCTGACTGCAGTGTGCATCTGGACTGCGCAGCGTGTCCTGACTGCAGTGTGCATCTGGACTGCGCAGCGTGTCCTGACTGCAGTGTGCATCTGGACTGCGCAGCGTGTCCTGACTGCAGTGTGCATCTGGACTGCGCAGCGTGTCCTGACTGCAGTGTGCATCTGGACTGCGCAGCGTGTCCTGACTGCAGTGTGCATCTGGACTGCGCAGTGTGTCCTGACTGCAGTGTGCATCTGGACTGTGCAGTGTGTCCTGACTGCGCAGCGTGTCCTGACTGCGCCCCCGCGGCTGCGCGTGACGGCGTCCAATCAGCAGCACTGCGCTGGCCAAGCCCGAGGCGCGAGACTTTGGTTCTGCTCGCCCGTTCTCGTCGCCCTGCTTTATTTTGGTTTAGTGAGCGCGCATCTTCCTCTCTCAGCCTCCCTCTCTATCCTCACACAGAGCGGGATTCAGCCGTCCATCAGAGGACTGCAGCCTTCCTCTCTCCCTGCCTCTCTATCCTCACACAGAGCTGGATTCAGCCGTCCATCAGAGGACTCCAGCCTTCCTCTCTCCCTGCCTCTCTCTCTATCCTCACACAGAGCTGGATTCAGCCGTCCATCAGAGGACTCCAGCCTTCCTCTCTCCCTGCCTCCCTCTCTATCCTCACACAGAGCTGGATTCAGCCGTCCATCAGAGGACTGCAGCCTTCCTCTCTCCCTGCCTCTCTATCCTCACACAGAGCTGGATTCAGCCGTCCATCAGAGGACTGCAGCCTTCCTCTCTCCCTGCCTCTCTCTCTGTCCTCACACAGAGCTGGATTCAGCCGTCCATCAGAGGACTGCAGCCTTCATCCCTCCCTGCCTCTCTATCCTCACACAGAGCTGGATTCAGCCGTCCATCAGAGGACTGCAGCCTTCCTCTCTCCCTGCCTCTCTATCCTCACACAGAGCTGGATTCAGCCGTCCATCAGAGGACTGCAGCCTTCCTCTCTCCCTGCCTCTCTCTCTATCCTCACACAGAGAGCTGGATTCAGCCGTCCATCAGAGGACTGCAGCCTTCCTCTCTCCCTGCCTCTCTCTCTATCCTCACACAGAGCTGGATTCAGCCGTCCATCAGAGGACTGCAGCCTTCCTCTCTCCCTGCCTCTCTCTCTATCCTCACACAGAGCTGGATTCAGCCGTCCATCAGAGGACTCCAGCCTTCCTCTCTCCCTGCCTCTCTCTCTATCCTCACACAGAGCTGGATTCAGCCGTCCATCAGAGGACTGCAGCCTTCCTCTCTCCCTGCCTCTCTCTCTATCCTCACACAGAGCTGGATTCAGCCGTCCATCAGAGGACTGCAGCCTTCCTCTCTCCCTGCCTCCCTCTCTATCCTCACACAGAGCTGGATTCAGCCGTCCATCAGAGGACTCCAGCCTTCCTCTCTCCCTGCCTCCCTCTCTATCCTCACACAGAGCTGGATTCAGCCGTCCATCAGAGGACTGCAGCCTTCCTCTCTCCCTGCCTCTCTCTCTCTCCTCACACAGAGAGCTGGATTCAGCCGTCCATCAGAGGACTGCAGCCTTCCTCTCTCCCTGCCTCTCTCTCTATCCTCACACAGAGCTGGATCCAGCCGTCCATCAGAGGACTGTAGCCTTCCTCTCTCCCTGCCTCTCTATCCTCACACAGAGCTGGATTCAGCCGTCCATCAGAGGTCTGCAGCCTTCCTCTCTCCCTGCCTCCCTCTCTATCCTCACACAGAGCTGGATTCAGCCGTCCATCAGAGGACTCCAGCCTTCATCCCTCCCTGCCTCTCTCCCCCTCTCTCAAATTCAGTTTGCTTCACAGGCATGACAGCTGCGTGCTTATGCTGTCAAAGCCTCTGAAGACAAAAACAAACCACCACAAATACTACGAGTAACAAAGAAAAACAGAAATGTCCATGAATATTACACGCAATCACAGATGAACTCCATAACCTTCTCTCTCTATCTATTCTCTCTATCAACCGTTTTCTCCTTTTTTTTCAGCAGTACCTCAGTCACTCCGCCGCTCCCTCCCTCTCTGTGTGTTTATTTTTAGAAGCGGGGCGATGGCGGGTGCGTGTGTGACTGCGGCTGTGTTTCCGCGCGCGGCGTCGGCTCCTGGGCGCTACGAGAGAGCGGCGGGGGGGGGGGGGGGTGGGGCTCCCCTCAGGCCACGCGGCCGGGGGGGGCGGGACCTGGCGACGCCTGGCCGCGTCGCGCCGTTTCCACGACGCCCGGCCCCCGTGTCCTTTCCCGCGTTAGCGTTAGCGTCTCGGGGCCGACCCGCGGCGTCTGGCCCGCAGAGACGGGGCCCCGCGGCCGGCTCCTGAACTCGGGTTCTACGCGCTGGCGCCAGCCGCCGGAACTGGAAATGTTCCAATTCAAACTGGGAATCTCTGCGTCACAATCCCAGTATTATTCATGTAATACAGAACACACAGACATTATATAGACAAAACAGACCCAGACATTCAAAAACCTCAACACACAGACGGCACGAACACAAGTAAACAGACATTACCTAACATTGAAAATTCATTCAGCGGACGTTCTTATCCAGAGGGACACAGAACATACCAGAAAATCATCGCCTTGCTCATATGAGGAATAGTGGCAGCTCTAACCAACGACTTTTCAGACCGACGAGTAAAGATGCGATATCACAAAAACACTGACGCTAATTAACTACGCAAGATTATCGTAAAATAACGTGCCCTGTAACGTACCTGAGAGTCGCTTGACTAACAAAGGGGCTAGTCTGCGTTTGGTCTGATAAGATCCGTACAGAAACAAGTAAATATAGCTGACGGGTCCTCTCAATGGGCTTTCTATGGAAACTTCTTATCCAAGTGAAAGCCTGACGGAATTAGCAACGGTAAACAAGCAGAGTGGTCATGGCTTGACAAGGGCTCGATTGAGTATTCCAAGCCGTTGTATACTGGTTTTTTTTGGGCGTTGAGAATAAAAGTCTGGGTATCGCATCTGACACTGACTGTTTATTGACGCAGTAAACTGAGCATTAAGACTTCATTATGATGGAAAAAACTTGGGTACTGATGTGCGTTGTTATGCGATCGTGCATTTTATATACAGTGGTGCCGCCCGGGCCAAGATGCGTTCTAGAAATAGATTTTTGCCCATGCTATGTTGAGTCGATTTGAATCGAGCACATCAAACGATCACTTGATTCGTTAAATAATTGAAAATCACCATCCCTAATATTTATAGTTTCTCTTAAAGAGTTGTTAAATTATTTCTTGTTTCCCCAAATGAAGTTGTGAGTACGACATTGACATCGGACATGAACTTGCATGTACGTTTTCAAATTTTATATAGCCTATATGTAAAAGTATGTTTATACAGCAGGATATTTACTGAAGCAATTCAGGTCAAGTATCTTGGGAACTGAGCCAGCAACCCTTACGCTACACTGCTGCCCAATGTCTCCCGGGAATGATCTTGCCCCCTGCCCCAACAGCCTGCCCCAACGACACCCTGCACCCCCCAAAGACTCGGTCCACACTGGTTGGCCGATCAAAAAGAGGCTGCGTTTGGGGGGGGGTCGAGGGGTACAGGGTGTCGAGGGGGGGGGGGGGGAACAGGCAGCTGAGGTGGACGGAGTGGGACAGCTGACTGCCCAGGCTCCGCCCACTCTGGGGGGAACATGACCCTCTAACGCTCCCCAGCCTTCACCCCTCATTGGCTGCTGGTGACATCATTTCTTTCCTTTAGGGAGCACAGGGTGCATTTGCTCTCGCCCTCTCCCTCTCCCTCCCTCCCTCCTTCTGTCCATCTTTCCTCCCTGCCTCTGCCCCCTTTCTGGGACCTCCACAGCTCACATGGCCACCCTTGTGAGGGAGAGAGGGAGCAGGGATCTCAGACAAAGAGAGCAGGAGAGCAGAAGCATTCCTAAGCCAGCCGTAAAGATCAGAGATACAGATAAGCGAAGTCAATTTAAAGAGAAAAGGGGGTTCCCAGATGTGGTGAAGTCAAGAGCGAGCGTGAGTGCGTTGGGAGGGGTGGGGTTGGGTTAGCCAGTCCACTGTGCACTTCAGACCATCCGTTTCTCATCCATGGTCACTTGCGGTCAAGTGCATGGCCGGTCAGCGCTCTTTTTCTCGCCCCCACGGACCGGACAGGAAGTCTGATCCCGCCCTCGCTCCGCCCTCTCTCTCTCTCCCTCTAAAAGTTAGCCATTGGCATGCTGAACATGCTGAACACCAACACGATGGTGAATTTTTAATAGCTTTCCAATCAGGGGCAGAAGGGGGGGTGTTCTTCCTGGAACTGGGCAGGTTCTTCCACCTGACTGCCGCTCGGTTTGAGGGAAGATCTCAGACAGCACAGCACCAGGCACGCAGCCACACCGCCGAAATCACAATGGCACACGCTGCACACACACACGGTGTAGCCACTGCTAATGCTACGCAGGCTACTGGGTTTCCTATGCCTAATGTAGAGATGCTTTAGGCCTACGCTGCACATTGTGCACTTTGATGCTCATTTTTTTTGGGAGGGTTTTCCAGTGTAACTCAGAGTGTTCATGTCGGGTTTTTCCCATCGGTTTCTGGTTCAGAGTGAAGACCCGACCCAGTTTGCGAGAGCAGAGCGGAGTATGGCGGGCTGACTGTGGTGCCGAGCTGTACGGCGGGGCCCCATGGCGGGGGGGGGGGGGGTAATAAACACAGGGCCAGCTCAGACAGGCCTGATCCATGCCCCACACAGGTGTCCCTTGTCTGGCCTGGCAGAGAGGGAGGGAGGGAGGGAGGGTTCACGAGAACGAGAGAGAGAGAGAGAGAGAGAGAGACGGAGAGAGCGCGAGTGAGTCATTTGGTCGGCACCCTGCAACAGGAGCCTCCTGGCCCCGCCCACACCTCACCCAGCCCCGCTGTCGCCATGACCCCCCCCCCCGCCCCCTCCCCGCCCCTCCCAGGGAGAGATTAGCCCGAGCCGGATTAAGAGGGAGCCAGCGCTCTGTGTTTGAGAAGTGAAATGTCGTCAGAGCGCTGCAAGGAAAATCAAGGTGGGCGGGTGGGGGCGAGGGGGGGGGGGGGGTGTTCAGGGGTACAGGGATTTGGGGGGGGGGAGAGGAGTGCTGACCTGGGGGCAGATGGCCAACTGTTAGTTACAGGGTGGAGAACAACTCCAACTCTGTCTGAGCACACAGTGTAATGGCTTTGAAAAAAAACTACATGTAATAAAGGGGGTGGTGTTTCATTACAGCAGGGACATTCAACTGGCAGCCGGGGAGCCCGGTGCCATCCATCACTTACTCACGGTCTTCAGCTCTTTACGGAAAAAAAAGAATTACTCAGACGCATCATAAGGTTCTTTAAGGCTATTACCAAAGCTACAGCTGCGCAGCATCACGTAGGCCTACCTCCCACAAGTAAGAGAAAGGTGCCCATTTTGGGTTGTTTTTGGCCCTACTGGTCCTTCCTTAATTATTTGAAGCTGTACATTCATGTGTACAGTGAAGCTGTACAGTCGTGTGTAGAGTGAAGCTGTACAGTTGTGTGTACAGTGAAGCTGTACATTCGTGTGTACAGTGAAGCTGTACAGTTGTGTGTACAGTGAAGCTGTACAGTCTTGTGTACAGTGAAGCTGTACAGTCGTGTGTACAGTGAAGCTGTACAGTCTTGTGTACAGTGAAGCTGTAGTCTTGTGTACAGTGAAGCTGTACAGTCGTGTGTACAGTGAAGCTGTAGTCTTGTGTACAGTGAAGCTGTACAGTCGTGTGTACAGTGAAGCTGTACAGTCGTGTGTACAGTGAAGCTGTAGTCTTGTGTACAGTGAAGCTGTACAGTCGTGTGTAGAGTGAAGCTGTACAGTCGTGTGTACAGTGAAGCTGTAGTCTTGTGTACAGTGAAGCTGTACAGTCTTGTGTACAGTGAAGCTGTACAGTCGTGTGTAGAGTGAAGCTGTACAGTCGTGTGTACAGTGAAGCTGTACAGTCGTGTGTACAGTGAAGCTGTAGTCTTGTGTACAGTGAAGCTGTAGTCTTGTGTACAGTGAAGCTGTACAGTCGTGTGTAGAGTGAAGCTGTACAGTCGTGTGTACAGTGAAGCTGTAGTCTTGTGTACAGTGAAGCTGTACAGTCGTGTGTACAGTGAAGCTGTAGTCTTGTGTACAGTGAAGCTGTAGTCTTGTGTACAGTGAAGCTGTACAGTCGTGTGTACAGTGAAGCTGTAGTCTTGTGTACAGTGAAGCTGTAGTCTTGTGTACAGTGAAGCTGTACAGTCGTGTGTACAGTGAAGCTGTAGTCTTGTGTACAGTGAAGCTGTAGTCTTGTGTACAGTGAAGCTGTACAGTCGTGTGTACAGTGAAGCTGTAGTCTTGTGTACAGTGAAGCTGTACAGTCGTGTGTACAGTGAAGCTGTACAGTCTTGTGTACAGTGAAGCTGTACAGTCGTGTGTAGAGTGAAGCTGTACAGTCGTGTGTACAGTGAAGCTGTACAGTCGTGTGTACAGTGAAGCTGTACAGTCGTGTGTAGAGTGAAGCTGTACAGTCGTGTGTACAGGGAAGCTGTACAGTCGTGTGTACAGTGAAGCTGTACAGTCGTGTGTAGAGTGAAGCTGTACAGTCGTGTGTACAGTGAAGCTGTACAGTCGTGTGTACAGTGAAGCTGTACAGTCTTGTGTACAGTGAAGCTGTACAGTCTTGTGTACAGTGAAGCTGTACAGTCTTGTGTACAGTGAAGCTGTAGTCTTGTGTACAGTGAAGCTGTACAGTCTTGTGTACAGTGAAGCTGTACAGTCTTGTGTACAGTGAAGCTGTAGTCGTGTGTACAGTGAAGCTGTACAGTCGTGTGTACAGTGAAGCTGTACAGTCTTGTGTAGAGTGAAGCTGTACAGTCGTGTGTACAGTGAAGCTGTACAGTCTTGTGTAGAGTGAAGCTGTACAGTCGTGTGTAGAGTGAAGCTGTACAGTCTTGTGTACAGTGAAGCTGTACAGTCTTGTGTACAGTGAAGCTGTACAGTCGTGTGTAAACATTGTTTGTATTATTCTAATCGTAACAGGGTGTTCAAAATTATGGGTAATTATTAAGGGTAAAAATGATTCTATAAATTATTTTTATACAGTAAATTATTCATTTAGAAAAATATGATTATGAATAATTCTAGTACCTGTCTGTATGACCAAAAATGCAAGTCACATTTTTAATTTAATCTCAGGTTTCTCAAAAATCGGTCAAACCAGATCTCAAAAGCATCCTTTGTCACTCCTCCAAAACTTTACATTTTTTTGCAATATTTCAGGCAAATCTGAGAACTCAAGTGCCCAAATTCACATGGAAAGCTCCAATAATGAGTAACAGCTATGTAAAGTTTAGGAATGTATGCAGATTACTTCGTACACACACATAAACAACACCTCTTTTTTATACTTCATGTATGTGGATAATGTATGGCCTAGTGTGCACTGTTTTACTAACGCTGAGTCCACAGGAGGAAGTGGACACGGAGGAGGAAGTGGACGAGGATTCGCGATCGCGGTTAGCCTCGCCTAGCGGACGCCTCCACCCGGGGTGGGCTGCGCAGCTGTCGTTAGCGCGCCGCTCGCTAGCCCTTTAACTCAGCCGGGTATTCATCTAAAGGCAGCTGGAGTCCCACAGCGGAAGGCTGAGGGTTCGAGAGCGGCGGCGGCCCTCCGGGGACCTGAACCTACGGCTCTCTGGAGGTTCTCCCTCGCGCCCGGCCCCCGCCGAGAGACGGGGAGAGAGAGCGGAGCACGCGCCGGCGCCGGAGGAAAGGGGGCTTCCTCCGGGCGCGCTTCCCGCTGAACTCGTCCCCACAGACGTGCGGCGAGCGGACCCGCGGAACGGAGCGTACGTACGCGCGCTCCCCCCGACATTCCCACATCCCAGGCCGGGATTCGGAATGCCGTCGCAGCTACGAGCTATGTCAGCCAAACAAGTGCAGGGGTGGGGTGGGGTGGGGGGGGGGGGGGAAGGACACAAACAGAGTGAGAGAGAGACTAGGACAAACAGATGCAAGGGGAGGGAAAACAAACAACAACAAAAAAGGCTCGAGAGAAACGACATGGAGCTTGGAGAGGGTAGAGGGCCAGGGAAAGGAGGGATGGAGGAAGGAGAGCGGAGTGGGGGGGGGGGGTGCGGGGGGGAGGAGAGGGAGCGTGACTGCGACTGGCGGCCGGAGGGAAGTGAGGCTGGCCCCCACATCAAACGCGCACTTCCCTAAATGATTGAAACAGTACGCCATCTCGCTCTCCCAAACAAACAATGGCTCCTTTGTGCACTGTTTAACCGTGGACACAGTCAGAGGACATAAAGACGGGCTTTGAAAAAAGCAGGACTCCCCCCACCCCCCCCCCCACCCTCCTCACCCTCCCTCCGAGTTGGAGCCCAGCCCCACCCCGCCCACCCCCCTCCGAATACCCCCCCCCCCCCTCCCCCCCCGGTACACCCTCTCAGCTGTGACACTGACGAGGCAAGGCAACGAAACTAAATGGCTTGCAGGCTTTGGGGGGCCCCTCGCTCTGAAAAATATGCCCTTTGTTTTCCCCGTCGCCCCAGACCGCACACAGCTCAGCACGGGCTCGGCGCAGTGCCGCTGCTGGCCAGCAGGAGGGGCCAGGCGCAGATCCTCTCCTCTTCGCTCGGTTTGTGACGGAGGAGGTGCTGGACCGGGGGTGGGTTAGAGCCGCTCCAGCAGTGTGGAATTTTAAAGGGGGCGATGGGGACACGCCTGCCTTCCTGTGTCACACCTGGGGCTCTGACCAACAACGCTGAGGCTAAATGGGCATCGCACGGCACCCCTTAACGGCTGCTGGGGCTGGTGGGTCCTGCAGTGCGGACAGCTATGACGTCTATGGTGCATTACCATTGGGAAGACCATGTATGGAAAAATGACCACCGAATCAAAACCATTCTGGTGCGTGCCTGTAGGACACGCAGTTACCAGGACAGTCCGGGGCAAACGCCAGGACGCCCCCCCCCCCCCCCGAGGGTGCGACGCCCTCCCGAATGCTTCCGCCATCTTACCCCTGAAGGGGGTTGCGGGAGCAAGTCCGGCTGGAAACCCGACGCGCGTGAAAGTCACTGAACTGAGAGATAGTGGCTCCACTAAAGAGGGGTTCGGCTTGGGCTGCTTTCTAACGGGATTCGCGGCGTTCCTCTACAGGACTCGTTCGTCAGAGCTGACCGTTGAGCTCCAGACTGTGGAGGAAAAAAATTTACTCCGCCCGTGGAGGGGTTGGACCCATTTAAATCCCCGCTAGTATAAACACGTAGTCCACGGTGGCCCAAAATTCCATGCAGCTGGGTGTCGTCGTTAAATTGTACCAACTGCTTACAATGACTTAATCGGAGATGAGTCAGGGAAGTAACAAGCTCATTTGTTCACGAAATCATTTCTACTACCAATGCACTTGGCTGACCTGTTTTTCACACAATGATGCTCGTTTCCAACGGTAACACCAACGGTCAGTTATTTTCAGCGCTAGTATTTCTGCAGTATCATTTCTTTTCTTTTCTGTGCAGTAATCCTCCCCCTCTCTGGGAAGAGTTCCATGAATCATCACTTAAGGCTTATTAAAAAGCAACCGTGTTTGTTAATCCTATTACGACCACTTTATCCTGATATAAAGAGTAACAGGTAATGGCGTTTTGTACCACAGAAATATGAAAATGGGGGGGGATCATGCCCATTACCTTAACTCTCTACTCCCCAGTACCGGGCCTCTCATACCCAGCTCCCTCAGGAAGGAGGGGCAGAGCGTGTGAATCAGAAAGAGGAAAGAGAAAAAAGCAGTAATGTCTAACACTGGACAATAATGACCTGCCAAGTCTGGCTCCTACTGCAGATGGTTTGAGGCGATTTTTTCAAGTTTCAAGCTTTACCCATTCTTACAAACACCGCATTGTAACTGAAATTTCTGCTACGCTTGACTCACGCCTGCCCATACCGGAAAACTGAAGCACAAACACACACACACCTTTCTCCTCAGACTTCCTTCCTCCAAAAACCACTAGACCATCTCAACACCATATATATCATTTGCATAAAATGCATTGGCCCCAAGACAGTTCCATGAGGCACACCACACCATGAATACCAACCTCTTCTGTAATCTGATCACTTCATAAAACTGGTTTCCAAATAGAAAGCAACAGAGGTTTTCAAATCTCAAATTTGTTTTTGGCCAGAACGTTGTGCCAAGACAAGAAGTGAACAATCTTCACTACTCAAATAACTTTTCCAAAAAACGATCAATGCATTCTCTGAAAAAAATATATTAATCTAGACAGCACGACATTAAACCGATTAGATAAACTCAACTGGTAAAGAACAGACTGCTGGCTATAATTCAAGGCATATTCGGGGGGGTTAGGGAGGGGTAAAAATAACATGCAAATCTACATCAGGATGTGCTTGGATACGGCAACTCTTACACAACACAGATTAGACCAAACGGTTAATGGTGGAAAAGCAGCAGGCTCTTCGGCGGAACAGAGGGGTGAATCAACGCACACGAGCGTGGAAAGGACCAGACAGCGCCATGTCCAGGCCCGTGGGGGTGTAGAGCGCCGCTCCGCCCGACTCGGACCCGTCTCAGGTTACCATGCAAACCATCAGGAAAAAGCGCCAGCTGTTGACGAGGGAGCAGGTGGTTTAGGTGCGAGGCACCATGGCAACAGGCACTTGCCAAAAAAAAAAAAAAAAAAGGCACCAGAACTCACCTCATGCAGATGGAACACCCCCTCCCCCCCACCCCCATTCTCCAAAACAGGAAGTGCCCCCGGCTCTCCCCGTAACAGGGTGCCACTGTGAGCTAATGAGAAACCCTCTTCTCTTCTCCTGGCACATAAGCACATTTTTTGCTTTATGATGAAGCACTTTTCAAAAATGCTGCCTTTTCACATTAAGTCTGTATTACATCTCATTTTCAAGAGGGAAGACCACTTTTTTTTTTCCTCCCAGTGGATCACTGTGAAAAACTTTCAACACGACGCAAGAACGTGTGCGCGCGTTAGCACAGAACGTGTACAACGGAAACAAAGGCGAGAGGGGAGAGGATAAAGAAGGAAGACGTTCTTCAGCAATTAGCCTTAGCTAAAGGTTCTCCTTCAAAAATTAGCTATGGGGGGGAAAAAAATTAGCCGAGACTAATAAAGCGCGCATTTACATTCTATTATCATCAAACCAGACCGGGCAATATAAAACGTGCAGTTCTGCTGCAGCCATAGTACTACGCACAAAAAGAGCCAGGCTCCACCCACAGGGCAGGCCTCAATCTGCCTGGCTGATGCGTTGTAGCCTTCCATAGGGGGACATACCAAATAAAAATGGGTTTGGGGGGGGGGGGGCGTGAACATTAAAGATTCAGCCTGCTTTCTTCCCCCAAACGTGGGGCCCCCCTGTCCCCGTCGTACATCAGCCGTAGCTGCCGCCCCGCCGCCCCGTGAGTGAGCTTGTAATACCACGTTTAGTGAAGACAAAAGATTTCATTTATCCCAAAAGCAACAGATTTTATGCAGCATTATTTAGCAAGTTATAACTTTTCAAATGGGGAGGGGGGGGGGGGGGTCTGCTCCAAAGTTAGGCACCAAATACAACATCAAGCCAAAACCTGCATAAACACACCCTCTTCAACTTAACGTCTACCTGCCTGCAGAAATGGATTAAGGTGGATTAGTCATTCCTGTACTTTTGTTCCGTTTGTAACCTTGCTGTGGTGTCTGATCTGATGGAGGTGTGTGTGTGTGTGTGTGTGTGTGTGTGTGTCACCACTGCCATAACAAACCAGGGGAGGCGGGACTGGACGGGACTGGGGGGGCGGGGCCACGGGGGCTTTTGTTATGGAATGCGGAGCCTCACAAGAGGGGCAGTAACAAAACAAAAACGGAAAGGGGCCCCCCGGAGTCGAGTCCACGGATGTAGACGGGCCTTCGCCCCTCCCCTTCTCCCCTCCCCCTCCCGTCCCCCCTCCCTCCCTCCCTCCCTTCCCCCGGCACTCAGACAGACGCGGGCCCTGCCGACGCCGCGTTCTCGAGACCCCCGCCCCCCCGCCCCCCCCCCTCACCCCACCCCCACCCCCACCCCATTCATAAAACGGCTGATTTACCCACTGCGTCTGCTTACTGTGGGATTTATGGGTGGAGGGGGAGCGGGGGGGCTTCGGGGGTGAGCGGGATGGGGGCGCGTTTGCCGTCTTTTTTTTTTTTGAAGACTGCTCTTTCTTCTTCCCCTCGCCCCGCGCGTGCGTGCGTTCGCTCGCTCGCGTCCTCGCACACGTTTCTTTCATTACCCTCTTTATAATTTATACCACCCCACCCCCACCCCGCACCACCCCACCCCCTCCCAAACAAACCTGATACCGCCGGTGTCCTGGGAGGAACCGAAAGGCAAACTGGAGCTCCTGTTAAAAGCAGCCGGGGTTCACGTCGAGAGGCCTGGGGAAGGAAGCAGGCGGGAGTGGGGGGGTGGGGGGGGGGGGCGGCGGATTTTCCGTCGCCACTCGCAAAGGGGCTGTGTATTTTAAATATTTTTTTTCCCTTTTTGCACAGGGACTGCATGCACCCTCAAACACTGAATGTTCGAACCGAAAAATCCAACAGCAAAGGATTTCCATACAGCGAACAGGAGAGGACCTCGGCGTACTCTGTCTGTAGTGTAGTAGCGTATCGTATTTGTTTTTTTATGGGGGGTGAGGGATGAGGGGGTGAGGGGTGGAGGGTGGAGGGTGGGTAGTAAACACAGAGGCGTTCTCCTTCCTCCTTCCATTCGTTAAAAACATCACGCCCCTGGGGGGGAGAGCTGGGACTGTTTGGATTAGAGCGCAGCCAGGACGTCTCGTTTGGAGAGCGCGCCTCCGCCGCTGCAGCGCGCGGGAAATAAGAAGTGCGATTTGGAGCCGCGCCGCCGCCGCCACAGTAAAACGTATTCAGGGACGCGCAGCTGGAAATGCACCTCGCTCCGCGCCGCCTGCAATTAGCCGCCGGAGCCGGTGGACGGCGAAGCGGCGAGAACACTCGCTCGGGACTGACCGCCCGCCGCCCGAAACCCCGCCGCAGGGGCGCAGACGGGCGCGGGGCTGCCGCAGGGGCGCGTCTGCGCACGTATGCGCAGGAGGGTGCGTGTACATGTGTGTGTGTGCGTGTGACTGCGCGTGTATGTGTGCGGGAGAACATGCGGGCATGCGCGCGCATCTGAGCGTGCTGCTTAGCGTGCGTGTGTGTGCATATGCCGATGTGTGCATGCGTGTATGCGAATGTGTGCGTGTACGTAGATGCATATGTCCGTGAGTGCATGTGTGTGCACGCTTGTGTGCATTTGTGTATGGGAGCACGTGCGTGTGCATTTGCATGTAACCATGTGTGTGTTTGTATATGTGAGCATGTGCATGTGTTCGTATATATGTGTGCGTGAGTGTGTGTTTGTGTGCCTGCGTGCGTGTGTGACCGTATGTGCATGTGTGTGTGTGTGTGTGTGAGAGCATATGTGCGTGTGTGTGTGTGTGTGTGTGTGAGAGCATATGTGTGTGTGTGTGTGTGTGCGTGAGTGGCCGTTTATGCCGCTTCCACGCGGCGTCTTCCACTGCTATCAAACAAATTAAAACTCAGTCAAGCAGGAGAGGGTCCGCTTGGCTTGGCTTGGCTGTCAAGACTGCAGCTCCTGGCTGCCCCAACCCCCCACCTCCAACCTCCATCCCCTCCCCTCCCCTCCCCTACCCTTCAGCAGGCTGCAGGAGGGCTGGGGTGGGTAGTCTGGGGGGGGGGGGGGGTCACACGTGTGACAGACAAAGCGCCATGTGTTTACAGAGCGCAGCGGAGGCGGGGCCCACCTCGAGACGGAACGGCAAGAAACCCTGAAGGAACCCCCTCGCCCCTGCCGCCAGCGTCCCCGCGCATGGACGCCATTTTGGCTCATCGAGGGGGATACAGGAGAGGCCAGGGAAAGAATACAGATTTCCATTACTCAAAATATGCGTTTAAATCACAGACTTGTATGCATTTTTGTGAAATAAATCCCACAGTTTTTAGAAACCTAGTCTAAATCATAGTGGTGGCAGAACTGGGTAGCCACGTAAGTTAGATGCGGCTGTTTGAGAACAATCACAAAAAATAAAGAAAAAAATAAAATAAAATCTGACATGATGGTATGAAAGTTAAAAAAAAATAAATGCAATTTTTATTTATTTATTCTTTTTAATCTGTAGAATGAATGGTCAGTTTGCGACAGTCCCTGAGCTGGTGAATAATAAATGTGCGTGTGAGGGTGTGGATGCTACTAGAGCATTACCGCACCCAGTGCTGTTCAGACACAATCAGGCCTTCCCACCGGCTGCATCCGGCTGCATCCCACCACTGACCCAGGCCACGCCCCCTCACCCGCCCCCCTTTGACATCTCAGCATCCTTTCACAAGTTTTCTTCTTACAGTTCGTGATTGGCTGCTAGGCCCTTCCTATCAGTGACAGCCCGTCGCACCGCCCGCCCCTGACGACAGCCCGTAGCCCCCCGGTAGCTCCGCCTCCGGGCGGGTGGGAGGCGGGGCAGACTGCCGCTGCTGAAAAGCCTCTGGCTCGAGAGAGAGAGAGAGAGAGAGAGAGAGGCGAGCAGGTCCCCAAAGCCAGCAGGTCTGCAGCGCGTCTACAGCTCGGCTATTATTCGCTGCTCCTTGGGAAGAGGAAGCCGGGGCGCTATCAAATCCAGATGTGGCGGGGGTGGCGGGAACGGCGCCCCGCGCACCTAAGGCGGGCCCAGCGTCTCGGCTCCCAGCGTTAGCGCTAAAGAGCCACGCCCAGCCACGGGCAGACGAGCGGCAGAGATCAGACGCGCCGCGTAGGCCGCGGAGAGAGAAGGAGCGTGGCGGCAGTTTGAGAGTGGCACCGGTGGCCCCTCTTGTAGTGATGGGGGGGGGGGGGGTTTCTATGGAAACAGTGCTAGGCTGCAGCTGTAAAACGCAATGTAACGGGAACTCACATCAATCGAGCAGTCAAATACGGTAACATATTAGCAGGTAACTTGATACGGCTCGCTAGCTATATTGGTATATTTTGGCCAAGAGAATGGGCAGAGCTTAAAAGGAAGGAGCCTTGCACTATATAGGCTAATCGGGAATGGAATACGTAAAGTCTGTGCCAAGTGATGCATGGAGAGCCAAGGGCAAAGACATTAGCTAAAGTAACCAGCGCTTAACAACATAAGGCAAAACAGCCTTCCCAACGGTACCCACGGCTGTTTTTAAATAAACAACTGCCAGTAATCGATCGTAGTTACGCGGTCTACTATAGTTAAACTTTCGGAAATGTTTACAGTTGCACAGGCTACGTAAAGGCAGTGAATGAAGAACTGTCGGGTAGAACCACAAACATCCTAATTCGGTCACATTTTTCCACGTGTAAACGCATGAAGGCCCTATTCAGCAGATGTACTTTCGTGCTAAAGCGCGAGTCAGAGTCGCGAGCCGGTGTTTCCCAAGCAGGTACACAGGCTTAGCTCGCACGCGCGCTCGTCTCTGATACCGGGAGGCTCTTCCTCGCGCAGAGGGAAATGCGAATTCGCTCAGGTTAAGCGCACGCCCGCGGGCGGACACAAACACTGCCACAGAAATCCACTTAAGCTGTATTCCTCGCATCTCCGACTCCTCTGAACACAGAGGCCATCGTAACTGTGAATTTTTTTTTAAACCAAAGCGGTGGCGAAATCAAGAGTAAGTTTCTGCGTGGTCGCTGTAAAACATTAACGTAAATTGTCACCATAAAATCGTTGAATAAAAGAACCTTAGACAAAAAATAATAATCAACTGAACTTTCTAAATGATTCACCTAGTTTGGGACTGTTTGTAATAGGCCCATTTAACACAGCAATATTAAACAAGTAGAAGGTCCTCGCTGGGTAAAAATACAGTTCATATCTTGTCCTGATGGTGGCGCTAGAGGAAAGGTCATGGGGTCACCAAAAAACAACAAACGGCTTTCTTCCTCATGGGAAGATGAATGTGTACGACAAATTTCATGGCAACCCAGCCATTACTTTTCCAGATATCTCGGTCACGGGCAGACGGCCAATCAGACGGACGGACGGACGGACGTTCTTACATAATCACCTTGGTGGCGGTAATTATCGTCAAATTACCTCTGCGGAAAACTCAATGACTTCTGAATGCAGTTAATTGAAAGGTGATAATAACACTTTAACAAAATTAATTTGCTTTAGTGCCCGCACCAGCAGCAGATTCAAATTGAAAGGCACGAGTGATGGAAATGGCAGAGGGTATAAAAACTCAAGTCAATTCATCACTCCATTAATCATTAAATGAAAGAACACCACGGTTAAACAGATACCAGGCCCAGTTTATGGAAGAACATTTCAATATCAAACACGTTGATAGCTGACGGAAGCAATTTTGGAACTGAACCCGTATATTAAATAACTCGCATCGCCGGTCGCACCTTTCCCCAAATACCCCCAACCCCCATTGCTCCACCCCCTAAACAGCCCCAACGTGCACCCGCTCTCCCTGCCCAATGACTGTAATCTCAGAGAAAGAGAGAGATTTCCAAACGGAAAACCCGTATTTTTGGCATGAACACTGTAGGTAAAAACAGTATGACCGCACGGCTCGTAAAGCACTACACCTCGGTAATTACGTCCAATAAATGTGAAATGATTTTAAATGCTTTTGCCGGACGTAGGACGGTGATGGAGACTGATGGATGAAGGGGATGAGCACGAAGCCAGCGACACAAACGCGATGCTTGGGAGGCGGCCTGCTGACAGCGAGACCCTGTGGTCACTGCGGAAGTGAGACCCGCCATCCGCACAGAACCTGAGCACATCGCCATGGGAACAAACACAGCCACTGTGGATTCAGTCTCGGACTGAAGCGTACGCTCAGCGGGACCAACGGACACGCACACGCATATGCGCGCGCACACCACGCACGCAGGCGCACACGCACACACACACGCCATGCGTAAATGTACACACGCAAAAGTGCACAGGCACACACATAAGCACACAAATACACACATCTGCAGGCACACAGGTGGAAACACAAACACACGCACACGCCATGCGTAAATATACACACGCAAATGCACGCAAAAGTGCACAGGCACACACATAAGCACACAAATACACACACCTGCAGGCACACAGGTGGAAACACACACACACACACACACAAACACACAGAAACCAGGCGATATTCTGGGGCAGATGTCACCACTAAGCTGAAGACAGAGAGCAGCACACTTCACCTCAAACACAAAAACAGTTCAGTTGGGAAAAACCATTCAGTTTTAGGGGAGAGAGAGGAGCAGCAACCAATCCTGAAACTGTGCCCAGTGCTCTCAGACAGTGAGATCAGCTTCAATTAGGCGCTATTTCCGGAATGAAATCCCAGCAGAAGAAGGTTTTTACTGCATCCGCAAACAACCAACTCATCTGAATAATTACATTTTCCCCACAGAATGGAGAAGAAAAAAAAAAAAAAAAAAAAAAAAAAACATCCTGAGGAATTTGTGGTTCCCATGACAGCAGCGGAGGCAGACAGCGGAGATCCATCAGGGCTCTGGTGATGCGTACACACGCGGGCAGGCCGATCTCTCCCCGCAGACGGAGACGGACCCCTCTGACCCGCCGCGCTGTGGGAGGGCCGCACAGCTACCGGCGTGACTAATCAATCTAACGTTAATAACGCAGGACGCTACAGCGCTACTGCTGCCGCTACAGCGCTACTGCTGACACGACTGCTGCAGGTCCTACAGCAAGCCGGCTCCCACACCCACTGCTGCTAGCACTGCAGCCGCCGCACACGCTGCTACTACTACTACTCCAGCGGCTGATACTGCTACAGTAGCCTATTTGTAGCAGTTATTGCTGCTACATATACAGTGACTGCAACAGATACGGCTACTACTCACACGTCTTGTATTATTGCTACTATTCTGGCTAAGGTACTGTTGCTAACAGGGGTTAAAGCAAGAAAACATTCTGAGAATGAAAGATTTCTGAGGGGGGGGGGGGAGGGGGCCGCTTGTGCAATCTGAGTAAATGGATGAATTGAACACAGCCATAAAGAACACAGAATGCATTTAATAACGACAGTGACTTCAGCGCCAGGCAGCCGCGCTAAGCTACTGCTACTAACGCCGTTTCTGCAAGTGCTTTCAACGCCGCTGGGAGAGCTGCTACAGGGCTTCCCCCGGGCGCCGCATTCGCCAGCGCATCTGCAAACACCGGAGGAGAATCGACGTGACCTCAGAGACCGAGATCTCCGGAAAAAAAGGGCACGGCGGCGCCGTTTAGCACACGCGGGCACCGCGCAGTCACGGCCTCCCCAGGTCAGGCGCATCAGCCAATCAATGCTATTCGCGTTAGCGCTTTTTACGGAGAGCTGTCGCAGAGACGCTTTGCAGAAAAACAAAGAAAAGCTGGAAGAGAACCGGACCTGAACCCCCCAAAAAAAGCAAGCAGGCGAGGTAAGAAAAAAAAAAAGCTCCCTGGAGGGAAAAAAACACTCAAACGGTGGCGAGAGAAAAGTCTCGGATGGTGAGAAATGTCGGGGGGAACCCGGCTATGGAGGGGGAGCCTCCACCCTCCGCTGGCCAAGCCTGGCGTACAGCGGACAGTAAGTAGAGGTGTAAGGCCTTTACCATGTCAATACCGCAGCTCACTGCTCACCCCTCTGAGGCACTTCCCCCCCCCCCCCTCCACAGACTCCTTTCCTGGGGGAAATCCTGTACTACCACTAACTACTATTGCCACTTCTGCTGCTAAAAATACCGTTACAGCGTTGGCTGGGAACTGCCATTACAGCGAACAAAACAAACGAGGAAATATGAAAAGCGTGAGCGTCGGGTCGAGGTCGGCAGGCCGACGGCTGTCGAAACGGCCAAGACTGACGGAACGCCTGACAAAACACGCGAGCGTTCTGACACGTACGCGGCAGTCGATGACAGGAGCCCCGATAAAAGAAGAGGGTGAGGGAGAAAGAGGAGGGGAGAGGAGACGGGGAGAGAGAGAGAGAGATAGAGAGAGGGGGCAGAGAGAGAGAGAGAGACGGAGAGACAAAGAGGGGATGGGGGGACGGAGAGAGGGGGGAGAAAGGGCGCACGCAGGCATGTGCGCTCTCTCTCTCTCCGCAGCATAAATATTTGAAGTGGTTATTACGGTGAAGTGCAGGGAGGTGGGGGGGTCCTGGTCGGGGGGGGGGGGGGGGGGGGGGGGGCGGGGGCACAGCAGACGGCCGCAGAATGGCGTTCGCATAAAAGACACTCGCATTAATAATGGAGGCGGGGTTTTGTGGGCCGCGGCATCCGCGCGCAGCTTTGTCTCGCTGTGGGCACGGCCATGGGGGGGGGGGGGGGGGGGGGCGCAGGCAGGAAGGGGGCGTACGTGCGGGAGAGAGCGAGCGTGTGTATGCGTGTGTGTGTGTGTACGTGTGTGTGGCTGGGGGGGGTGCTCGATGGCGCTGGGGAGGAGTGGGGCGCCGTTCTACCCCCCTAAACGCGCCCCCCGCCCCCGCCCCCCTGTCACAACCCCCGGCGCATTCCAGAGACTCCTCCTGACTCTTTCAGGGGCCCCAGCGCGCACGGGGCCTGACGGCCGGAGAGGGGGGGCCTGAGAGAGGGGCCGAGCTGAGAGACCGGGGGGGGGGGGGGGGGAAGGAGGCGGGGCCAATGCCGCAGACAGACAGCTAGAGAAAGAACGCAGCAGAGGGGGTCTGTCTAAAGCAGGGTAACTAGGGCACACACACACACACACACACACAGGCACACAAGCACGCGTGCACGCACAGAAGCACACACACGCACTACGGTGTTCTTCCATAAGGAAACGACAGCCATTTTAGAACCCGACCTTGATCAAATTCTTCACCTGAAGTGCCTCACGCCTCACGTACACTACAGGAGTTTCTGAAAACCGAAGTTGGACGCCCTCAAATTTAACAACTTTCCCGAATCACCGAATTTCGGCTCCCTGATCAAGCAAAAAGCCGTAACGATTCCCCCGCAATATCGAGGCTTCGTCTGCTAAAGCGAAGTCGCAGCAGAAACTGTGCACCGCGCGGCGGCCAATAAGCCTTTAGACGCCATTAAAACTCCTGCGGACGACGGGAATCGCGGTTTATGGCGGGTTTTTACGGCCTGTCTGCGGGGAGGGGGGCGGAACAGAGCAGCGCTAACGGCGCTAACGGGCTCGTCGCGCCTCCGCTCGGCCCCGCCCCGCCTGACCGCGCTCGCCCCGTCCGACTCGCTGCCTTCTCCCCGACTCTCTGCCTGCGGCCACCGGGGGACGCCCCGCAGTCCCGAACGACCGCCGGCATTGGCTCGCCGCCGTCCCGCCTGGGGCGCCGTGGAAACGGATCGGCCTCGATCGGGAAACGGGCTCTGCCTCGGCCTCACCTTCCGCATGACGGCAGAGGGCTAAAGGCAGGGGGCTAAAGGCAGAGGGCTAAAGGCAGAGGGCTAAAGGCTGAGGGCTAAAGGCAGAGGGCTAAAGGCAGAGGGCTAAAGGCTGAGGGCTAAAGGCAGAGGGCTACGGGCTAAAGGCAGAGGGCTAAAGGCAGGGGGCTAAAGGCAGAGGGCTACGGGCTAAAGGCAGGGGGCTAAAGGCAGGGGGCTAAAGGCAGAGGGCTACGGGCTAAAGGCAGAGGGCTAAAGGCAGAGGGCTAAAGGCAGAGGGCTACGGGCTAAAGGCAGAGGGCTAAAGGCAGAGGGCTACGGGCTAAAGGCAGAGGGCTAAAGGCAGAGGGCTAAAGGCAGAGGGCTACGGGCTAAAGGCAGAGGGCTAAAGGCAGAGGGCTACGGGCTAAAGGCAGAGGGCTAAAGGCAGAGGGCTACGGGCTAAAGGCAGGGGGCTAAAGGCAGAGGGCTAAAGGCAGAGGGCTAAAGGCAGAGGGCTACGGGCTAAAGGCAGGGGGCTAAAGGCAGAGGGCTAAAGGCAGAGGGCTACGGGCTAAAGGCAGAGGGCTAAAGGCAGAGGGCTACGGGCTAAAGGCAGGGGGCTACGGGCTAAAGGCAGAGGGCTAAAGGCAGAGGGCTACGGGCTAAAGGCAGAGGGCTACGGGCTAAAGGCAGGGGGCTAAAGGCAGGGGGCTAAAGGCAGGGGGCTAAAGGCAGAGGGCTACGGGCTAAAGGCAGAGGGCTAAAGGCAGAGGGCTACGGGCTAAAGGCAGAGGGCTAAAGGCAGAGGGCTACGGGCTAAAGGCAGAGGGCTAAAGGCAGAGGGCTACGGGCTAAAGGCAGGGGGCTAAAGGCAGAGGGCTACGGGCTAAAGGCAGGGGGCTAAAGGCAGAGGGCTAAAGGCAGAGGGCTAAAGGCAGAGGGCTACGGGCTAAAGGCAGGGGGCTAAAGGCAGAGGGCTAAAGGCAGAGGGCTACGGGCTAAAGGCAGAGGGCTACGGGCTAAAGGCAGGGGGCTACGGGCTAAAGGCAGAGGGCTAAAGGCAGAGGGCTACGGGCTAAAGGCAGAGGGCTACGGGCTAAAGGCAGAGGGCTATGGGCTAAAGGCAGAGGGCTATGGGCTAAAGGCAGGGGGCTAAAGGCAGGGGGCTAAAGGCAGAGGGCTAAAGGCAGAGGGCTACGGGCTAAAGGCAGAGGGCTAAAGGCAGAGGGCTACGGGCTAAAGGCAGGGGGCTAAAGGCAGAGGGCTAAAGGCAGAGGGCTAAAGGCAGAGGGCTACGGGCTAAAGGCAGGGGGCTAAAGGCAGAGGGCTAAAGGCAGAGGGCTACGGGCTAAAAGCAGAGGGCTAAAGGCTGAGGGCTACGGGCTAAAGGCAGGGGGCTAAAGGCAGGGGGCTAAAGGCAGAGGGCTAAAGGCAGAGGGCTAAAGGCAGAGGGCTAAAGGCAGAGGGCTACGGGCTAAAGGCAGGGGGCTAAAGGCAGGGGGCTAAAGGCAGGGGGCTAAAGGCTGAGGGCTAAAGGCAGGGGGCTAAAGGCAGGGGGCTAAAGGCAGGGGGCTAAAGGCAGAGGGCTACGGGCTAAAGGCAGGGGGCTAAAGGCAGGGGGCTAAAGGCAGAGGGCTAAAGGCAGAGGGCTACGGGCTAAAGGCTGAGGGCTAAAGGCTGAGGGCTAAAGGCAGAGGGCTAAAGGCAGAGGGCTAAAGGCAGAGGGCTACGGGCTAAAGGCAGGGGGCTAAAGGCAGAGGGCTAAAGGCAGAGGGCTAAAGGCAGGGGGCTAAAGGCAGAGGGCTAAAGGCTGAGGGCTACGGGCTAAAGGCAGGGGGCTAAAGGCAGGGGGCTAAAGGCAGAGGGCTAAAGGCAGGGGGCTAAAGGCAGAGGGCTAAAGGCAGAGGGCTAAAGGCTGAGGGCTAAAGGCAGAGGGCTAAAGGCAGAGGGCTACGGGCTAAAGGCAGGGGGCTAAAGGCAGGGGGCTAAAGGCAGAGGGCTAAAGGCAGAGGGCTAAAGGCTGAGGGCTAAAGGCAGAGGGCTAAAGGCAGAGGGCTAAAGGCAGAGGGCTAAAGGCAGAGGGCTACGGGCTAAAGGCAGAGGGCTACGGGCTAAAGGCAGAGGGCTACGGGCTAAAGGCTGTCACGTTCTGCTGGACGGAAACGAAGCCGCTGCAGGACATTCGGCAGCTGCACTTCCCGCTAAGGCCTGCGGGGGAGGGTTCTGCTGTCGGCACGGTAACGAGGCCCGTGCCCCAGCTCGGCCGGTAGGGAGCCCGGGAGAGTCCACTGAGACGGGCCTGGCGACCGCGCCATCATCCATCACAGCCCCACTCACTGACAGCGGGAGGCCATGGGTCCCGTCCCTTTCTCCCATGTCACTCGGTACCAGACCCCGCCTCCTGGCCTGTGACTCAGCGGCAAGCTCCACCCTCTGCTGCCCCATCACTCGGTACCAGACCCCACCTCCTGGCCTGTCACTCAGCGGCAAGCTCCACCCTCTGCTGCCCCATCACTCCGTACCAGACCCCGCCTCCTGGCCTGTCACTCAGCGGCAAGCTCCACCCTCTGCTGCCCCATCACTCGGTACCAGACCCCGCCTCCTGGCCTGTCACTCAGCAGCAAGCTCCACCCTCTGCTGCCCCATCACTCCGTACCAGACCCCGCCTCCTGGCCTGTCACTCAGCAGCAAGCTCCACCCTCTGCTGCCCCATCACTCAGACGCAGGCTCCACCCCCCTACCCCGTCACTCAGCAGCAAGCTCCACCCTCTGCTGCCCCATCACTCAGATGCAGGCTCCACCCCCCTACCCCGTCACTCAGCAGCAAGCTCCACCCTCTGCTGCCCTATCAGTCAAAACAAAAGCAGTGCCCCCCCCCCCCCCCCTCCCCCCCACGCCACTGCTCACTCCATTTCTCAGCGTGGGACAAAACAAAGGCCGGCCCAGTCCCTACTCCGCAGTGACTAATCTCCATTAACGGTCTCAAACCTCTTTAAGCACACAGGAATGCGTCAAAAATAACCAGATTTGGTGCCCAGGAAACAAAGCCCTGAACTCCTGAGCGATGAGGTGGCTGTTACCGTCACCACGGGGTTAGACGGGAGGCCAAAACGGTTTTTCTTCTTTCCATTTGACGTCACGCGTTTGATCGGTAAGCTCTTCTAATGCAGGTCACGCCAGTGATGTCAGAGGGTGGCGCGCAGGACCTCGGTCAGGTGACCCGGCCGCGGCTGCGGTAATCCCTCGGGCCTCGACGGCCTCCCTGCTCTGCGTGTCCGGCAGACAGAGTCCCCCACCCCCAGCCCCCACCCCCCCGCGGCGTGCGGAATTCCTGCGATTCCACAGGCGAGGTCGATAACGAGCCGATTCGCTCGCCGCTAACAAAGCGCCGCGCGGACAAACAAGAGCCGCGGGGGAGAGAGGGGCCTGTCGCCGTGGAAACACAGGAGGGCCACGCCGACTGCAGCGCACTGAAGACATCTGCAGAACCTGTACTGTACTGTGCCAGTATGAGAGAGACATCTTTATAAACCACGTCACCTGCAAGCAAGCACATCTGCCCAAGACACATACAGAAATAAACAAATGGTAAATGGTAAATGGACTGCATTCATATAGCGCTTTTATCCAAAGCGCTTTACAATTGATGCCTCATTCGCCAGAGCAGTTAGGGGTTAGGGGTTAGGTGTCTTGCTCAAGGACACTTCGACATGCCCAGGGCGGGGTTTGAACCGGCAACCCTCCGACTGCCAGACAATCGGTCTTACCTCCTGAGCTATGTCGCCCCTAACAAATCTATGTTGCACAAACAAATCAACAACACCCCCCTCCCACACACACACACACACTCATATCCACACACAGCATCACACACCCACAGCCCTTTACGACGACCCACAGGTATCGTGGGAGTACCCCAGGAGACCCAGAAACCACCCACCATATATCATTACATATAATGAACAGTGTCCACCAAAAAATACATGACACTGTTGACAACCTTTCATACAGACCCCCAGAGCAAACCTGACTACTTTATTTATGATTACTGACTTAACAGTTCCCCGTCCCTGATCGGGGCAAGCAGCCCCATCTGCACCCAAACATTTTGAGACGCATCAAGGTCGTTCACAAAACTACAAAATTTATACCGCGTCCTCAGACGTAGAGACCAATATAAACCGCCCCAAACATCAAAACTATATCCACAGGGCCACAGCTCGACTTTGTTTTGTTTTGTGAGCCACGTGGCCTGACCAAAAAGGAAACTGAGCAAAACATGTTTTGCCTTTGTCCTTAACCGAGCACATTGGCCCCCAGTACGTACAGACCCGTCAGAAAAAAAAAAAAACACTCCAATCTACCCACGGATCGCATTCAGCAAAGCAAGGACGGAAGACAGCCGGCGACAATGCGCAAACACACGCACAAGCGTTTCGGACGATCTACAAAACGGGCAGATCTCCAAAGGTTTCCAGACAGAAAACCCGTATTTTCAGTATGAAGAAACGTGGGTTGACAACAGATGACCACGCAGGTCCACGCAGGTCCTAAAACAGTAAATCTGGGTAATGTGTCCAATACATGTAAAATAGGGTAGACATCTTTGGCTGGGCATATGGTGGTGATTGATAAGGAGATCAGCAGGAAGCCAACGAAACAAAAGTGATGCTTTGGAGGTAGCCCAACCGGGGCGGGGGGGGGGGGGAGAGACGGTAATTCTATCTGCCTCTTCCCCAGTCTACCCCCAGGAGAGTGCCGGCACAGTTGGGAAATAGCAAAACAATAAACTCCCAACTCCCGTCAAACTGTAACAATAAACAACTCAGGTAACCAGAAAGAAAGCCTAGCCTGAATGGGGCTGGGGGTGGAGAGACCCCGCCCCCGGCTCCGCCTCCGCCCCCCGCCCCGCCCCCGTCACCCAAGCCGCAACCGGACACGCACGCGGGCTTAGGAAGGGGCGGGGGAAACAAAAACAAACAGAAAATACATAAAGAGGAGAGGGAGGGAGGGCGTATCGAATCCCTCGGCCTGGGCGGGCTCGGGGGACAAAGGGAGTCACAAAAGAAAAACAAACTCCGTCGATGGCCCTTTTTTTTCCCTCCTCTCTTCACGGCGAAAGAGCCGTGTTGTCATCCCAGACTGTCACCAAATACCTGTGAGGCTTTTTTTCCCCCCTCTTCTTTTCTGACACTCCTCTCCCGCGTTGGTATCGCCTCAAAATGCGCGGTAATTGCTCGCTGAAACCTGCCGCTGAAAGCGTGAGAACTCCTTCCGGAGTCTTTAACCCCCCCAGCACCCCCCCACCCACCAGAGACTGGAGGAAGGGGGGGTGTGGAGGTGCGAAGAGGAGGCGGGAATGGTGTGTGGTCTCCCTAAGGAGAGGGCTGTTAGCAGGGTACTGCCCGTCACGCTCTCATTCAGGGGAATGGAGGTGCGTTCAGGTGTGTGTGAGGGGAATGAAGGTGTGTTCAGGAGTATGTGAGGGGAATGGAGGTGCGTTCAGGGGTATGTGAGGGGAATGAAGGTGTGTGTGAGGGGAATGAAGGTGTGTTCAGGTGTATGTGAGGGTAATGAAAGTGCGTTCAGGTGTATGTGAGGGGAATGGAGGTGCGTTCAGGTGTGTGTGAGGGGAATGAAGGTGCGTTCAGGAGTATGTGAGGGGAATGAAGTTGTGTTCAGGTGTATGTGAGGGGAATGAAGGTGCGTTCAGGTGTATGTGAGGGGAATGAAGGTGTGTTCAGGTGTATGTGAGGGGAATGAAGGTGTGTTCAGGTATATGTGAGGGGAATGAAGGTGTGTTCAGGTGTATGTGAGGGGAATGAAGGTGCGTTCAGGTGTATGTGAGGGGAATGAAGGTGCGTTCAGGTGTATGTGAGGGGAATGAAGGTGTGTTCAGGTATATGTGAGGGGAATGAAGGTGTGTTCAGGTGTATGTGAGGGGAATGAAGGTGTGTTCAGGTGTATGTGAGGGGAATGAAGGTGCGTTCAGGTGTATGTGAGGGGAATGAAGATGTGTTCAGGAGTATGTGAGGGGAATGAAGGTGTGTTCAGGTGTATGTGAGGGGAATGAAGGTGTGTTCAGGTGTATGTGAGGGGAATGAAGGTGTGTTCAGGTGTATGTGAGGGGAATGGAGATGCGTTCAGGTGTGTGTGAGGGGAATGAAGGTGCGTTCAGGAGTATGTGAGGGGAATGGAGGTGCGTTCAGGTGTATGTGAGGGGAATGAAGGTGCGTTCAGGTTTATGTGAGGGGAATGAAGGTGCGTTCAGGTTTATGTGAGGGGAATGAAGGTGTGTTCAGGAGTATGTGAGGGGAATGAAGGTGTGTTCAGGAGTATGTGAGGGGAATGATGGTGTGTTCAGGAGTATGTGAGGGGAATTAAGGTGTGTTCAGGTGTATGTGAGGGGAATGAAGGTGCGTTCAGGTGTATGTGAGGGGAATGAAGGTGCGTTCAGGTGTATGTGAGGGGAATGAAGGTGTGTTCAGGAGTATGTGAGGGGAATGAAGGTGTGTTCAGGTGTATGTGAGGGGAATGAAGGTGTGTTCAGGAGTATGTGAGGGGAATGAAGGTGTGTTCAGGTGTATGTGAGGGGAATGAAGGTGCGTTCAGGTGTATGTGAGGGGAATGAAGGTGTGTTCAGGAGTATGTGAGGGGAATGAAGGTGTGTTCAGGTGTATGTGAGGGGAATGAAGATGTGTTCAGGAGTATGTGAGGGGAATGAAGGTGTGTTCAGGTGTATGTGAGGGGAATGAAGGTGTGTTCAGGTGTATGTGAGGGGAATGAAGGTGTGTTCAGGAGTATGTGAGGGGAATGAAGGTGTGTTCAGGTGTATGTGAGGGGAATGAAGGTGTGTTCAGGTGTATGTGAGGGGAATGGAGGTGCGTTCAGGTGTATGTGAGGGGAATGAAGGTGCGTTCAGGTGTATGTGAGGGGAATGAAGGTGCGTTCAGGTGTATGTGAGGGGAATGAAGGTGAATTTTTGACTACAGACATTGCCACCATGCAGGAAAAAATATATAAACACAGGTATCTACACCAAAAAGTCAGCAGCAAGGCCATGCAGCGTCCGTGTGATGACGTGATGTGGGACTGGCCGTCCCATCATGCCTCTGACTGGCTGGCCCATCAGTGATGTTATTTTTACCAGAAGGACTTCACCTGGCCTCTGAAGTTTGGAGGTTCACAACCACATCAAGTATGATCACACAAAAAAATAGAAAATGAAAAGAAAGCCATTATCACAAGTGGTGGCAACGAAGGCTATCGAAGGCTATCGTCTTCACCGCCCAGCCCTGCTCAGATGCCGGCACGTGTTCCAGTGCGTTCTGGTGAGAGAGAGAAGCGACGGCGTCCGGTGCCACCTGTGGCTCTCAGGAACACTTGGGACGTAAAAATGGGGCCCAGGGCAGTAAGGACAAAGCCCGTTCCTTTTAGCCCGATCCCGCCTCATGCCAGCGCCCCTGCTCACACGGTCCGGGCCACCTGACAAATCCCGCCATTGTCCGCTGCCTGCGCTTATCTCGCAGACAGACGGAGGAATCCTGGGAATGTCTCGAGGAGGACACCCTGCCCCGGGTCTGGGACCGCGTCGTAGAAACTCCTCCCGAGCGGACACCCCACCGCCCCCCCCCCCCCCGGGCCGATTTCGGGAGGGTCGCCGTCCGTCCGTCTCCGAAATACCTTCGCCGCTTGATCAGGAGGATCCTGTTCGGAGGGCCGGAAGAATGTCTGAGGCATTCTCTCCAAAGAGCCGCGCCCCAAAACGCAAAAAAAAAACGAAATCGTATCGGGTTCGCCACGCTCAGCGGCGGACGTTAGCCTTTAGATACTAGCAAAACACGGCAGGACGTTTCCTAATTAATCGACCACATCTTTCATATCAATCTTTTTTTTTGTACTGAAAATGAACTATAGGTAGGGGATTTAAAGAAATAGAGAACTGCACTTCCAGGTGAGTGCCTAAGGGGACTCTGAGCCATAAATTCTTAATCTAAATTCCTCAAATACATGGCAGAAGAGTGGAGATTCCACTCCAGCGAAACAAACCGTCAGGACAAAAGGAAGAATATGAATCGGGAAAGAATCTGACCGGGTGAAAGTGTTTTCAGTTGACGGAGGAAGAAAAACAACAGAGAACAAAGAGGGCATATAGAAACGTTTGGTTCCGCAGATAGGGCTATGCAAACCGTGAGTCAACAGGCAAGCCACCCCCCGGTGTCACGTTGCCCCTCTTAACGCAAACGACTAGCGCCATTATCGCTTAGTCCCCAAAGGCGGGGGACGCGGCACGCGCCGTACGAACGCCAGACTGCGCCAGGCTGCCAGAGGAAGTCAGCGACCAGATTTAACAACATTGCCGACCGTGACTTTGGCCTGTTTTTTTTCCCCCCTTCTAGAAAAAACCAACACCTTAAAGGTATTTAACTGGGACATTCATCCAGCTGAAATTCCAGGACCCAGGCAAACAGGAAGGCGCTGTGTCGAGGCTGGGCGGGGCCTGATGGCCCAGTCCGCGGTCCAGCGGGCCAGTCCTACGGTCTGTCTACGGGGTACGGCTGGGAGACCCCTGTCCACACCTGAGGAGAGGGTCCCCCATACCTGGCCTTACACCCAGTCACAAGTTCTTTTATCATTCGATTGAATGTATTTTTTAAATAGCAAAACCAATTTCCAGCCAGAACACAACTATCATCTTATTATGATCGGAATGCAATCCACTCAATTTACTTGTTTTATCTTACTGTACAGAGATAAAATAAAAATCAAAGAGCTCAGTTAAGCTCAGTCACAGCTCTAATGTCTCAGTGACCAGTGACTATTAACATTTTTCTTTCTTTTCACCCAACCTTGCGTTGCTGAAACACAAAGGCCACAGAACTGTAAAACCGTGGCTGGCCGCGACCCAAGGCGCACGGGATTAGGGTTAGGGGTGTGAATAAGAGGGCTGAAATTAGAACGACTTTCCGCTTAATTCTCCTCATTTCTCCGGGAACAAAGAACAGGGGCCGCGCGGGGGGCGGTGTGATTAGGCGAGAGCCGCGCTGAGAATCACGAGCTCCAGCGGCGGCCCTGAGAGCGAGCGCGGGGCCGGGAACCAGCGACGTGCGAGCGCGCCAGGAACCAGCGACGTGCAGGGCCTGGGCGGAGCCTCGTGGTCACAAGCTCCTGAGGAACGCCATTCCGCGATTCGCTGGCAGCCGAGGCCCGTTGGACAAACCGGCCGCATGAACCCCGCAAAAAAGGCTTGCGGCAAAACCCATCTGCCCAGAGACTGCCCTGCACCCTCAGGCTACAGCCGAACGGCCGTGCTGATGTGATGTCATCACTGCTGTTGGCCAGAGCCCTTCCTTGATTTCAGTTCGCATGGAACCTCAGGATGCCGGACAGACTGAAGACCACCCCCCACCCAAACCCCCAACACCACCCCCTACCCCAACCCCCAACACCAAACTTACAGGTTCTCAAGCCAGAATCACTGCCAAAAACTACAGTTCTGGAAGGGAAAAGCCCCACAGCGCTCCAAGATGAATACCGGTTCCCTGATGATGTCCCTCATTCTAACTGCTGCCATTGGCCATTCTGGCTCACAGGGGGCGGAGTCCACAAAACACCAGCTAAAGGAAGCAGGCAACATCCAAGGACTGCTTTCACCTTTGAACGGCAGAGGGATCTCAAGCACAAGGACCCAGATGATAAAAATGAAATGTCCGTAGGGTCTTTGGGAATGTGGTTTCTGAACACTGTTATTAATCAGGGAAGATTACGTGACGTCACCTAGAACAGCGTGACAAAAAAAAACTGACGAGTTGAGCTAAAGCTCAGCCACTAAACAATTCCGCACCCCCCCCCCCCCCGGATTATCAGTGTTCATGACTCAACTGCACCAATTTCTGGAAGCTGTAAACCAAATAAAGATCTTTTTAAGCTCGAGTCATAAGATGTAGCTGGCAGAGAGAAATCGGATTTATTTTCGCTGAGTAACGTGGCTTAAAACGCAATGCAGGAGGAAGAGGGAAAAAGCTGATGAACCCTGGTAGATGTAGGCGTAGGGTTAAATGACGTCTGGTGCGATGAAAGCGGAGCGGACGACGGCAGACGGACAACGACACGCGTTAGCATCGGAGCAGCAGACACGGCACGGCCGCGAGCTGACGAGCAGTCACCTGATTTTAATTCCAGGGCATCGGTCTGTTGAGTCTGGAAGGGACAGCGGCGGCCCATCACGGGGGGGGGGGGGGGGTGGGGGGGGAGGGCGCATACCAAGCAATTAAACAAAACTCGCGGCTTCAACAGCAACGGTCTGGAACAGTTTTAATAAGATGGAAACAATTTAGAAAATGGATGACAGTTTTGAACGTGTAAGATGCTGATGAGAACAAAGGGTTTCATTGTGTGTGTGTGTGTGTGTGTGTGTGTGCGCGCGAGGAGCATCCAACAAAAGTGTAGGAAAATGGGGTAAGACAACCAACCCCTTGGCATAAACTTGGCACTGACTTTCAGAGAAAAATCATCTGTTGCCTTTCTTAACACCGACTTACACATTTTACCCCATGTCCCAATCAGTGTACCGCGGAAGGGGGATTCCATGGCCGCCAAAACTAATCGGAATCATTTTGTGATAAACCTCATCTTTGCCCCCCAGTTAAAAGGGTGCACAATTACATGGGACAGCTAAACACGGTGTAACCACCAAGGTTCTTTTCGAGATTCCTCGAATGGGTGTGTCAGGTTACGAAGATTTCTTCCTTTTCATTCCACCCCCCCCCCCCCCCCCCTTTCCTTGTTTTTGTTTTGCTCGTCTTTCTTTCTTTGGCAGTGACGGTTAACATTGCTTTGTATTTTTTCCCAAATGAAGGCTGGGGGGCATATAGCCTATACCGAAAAATCTGCACATTTCATGGGGGTTATTCTACAGGAATGGTGGAAATTGGAATTGTAATGTCCAACTGGAAAGGAGTTTCATTTTTGTCACTCAAAATCTAGGGTACAATAATTACAGGTTAACCTTATATCCTAATGGATCCACACAAATGTCAGAATACTGTATTTAAATTATTTTTATACATTCACTCAAAGAATGCTTGCACCCCCCCCCAAAAAAAATTAAATAATAATCTCCTCCTTTCACATTGCCCGGAGGAGACCCCCTGAACTTCCAAAACCATACTTAAGTGGTGTGAGCAGCGCTGTCAGGCACCCGCTAATGCTAAAAATAAATAAACAAACAAACAAACAAACACTATTCTCAGGCTTAACGTAAACTGACAGATATAAATGATGGAGGGACGGGGCCAAGGAAGACTAGAAGGATGGAGTGGGCGGCGCCCTCGTTCTCCGGCGGTCTCAAACGCAGGACCCCCCCCCGGAGAACCCCGTGGCACAGGCCGACTCAGACCTGCAGGGACTTTGGGTCAGGAAGGCAGAAGGCGTCATGATACCCTCATGCACGGCAAGGCCAACAACAACACAGCAACCGCATAAGAATTAGCCGGGGAAGAGGTCCAGGACATGCGGCATAGGTCATGGTTGACAAAAAAAATAAACAAATTATAATAGTTAGGATAAACAAAGTCTTCCAAAAGCTTTACGTCCGGGCTCCAGGCGTCATTTTGGTGAAGCCAGGGCTTGACTATGCCTTTCTTTCAGGCCTACCTGTCTTTATATTCACACAACCTTGGTGAGTCTTCATTTGGTGCAAAAAGTATGTCCAGTGAGTCACACGATACAAGGACCAGGGGGAAAATATATGGCTGTCCCTGCATCGTCATTACAGTTCTCATGGGGAAGGGGGGGGGGGGGGCTGGTCACCGAGCCAGGGCCACCCAGGATGCCACAGGGTGGAAAATCACACACACACACACACACACACACACAGCTGCGTTATCAGCACACTATCACATTATCAGGGTCGGAACAAGAGCGAGGGACCCTGGTAGCAGTGTCCATGAAGGAACATTCTGGAAAAGCCCTGACCGCAGGGCTAAGGACCCTGTTCCGCTACATGCTACAGTATAAACAGAGCCGGCCTGCCCAGCGTCTCGCTGATAAACACCATCAGGCACGGGAAACAAACTCACAGCGGGAGCTGTCCATAGGCCAGCGGAGGGAGGGAAAGAGGGGGAAAGGAGGACAGAGAGGGGGGAGATCAAGAGGAGGACGAGAAAGGGGAAAGAAAGAGAGAGGGAGAGGGTAAATGAACAGAGGGGGAGGGAGGATACAGTGCAGTGTATAAACCGCGAAACCGGGTCACATGATGTTTCTCCAGCACCACGCAGACCCCCCCCCCCACACCACCCCTCCTCTCTTTTATCACTTCTGGGACTTGGCGGAAGTCTCCCGAAATGATGTCACCGGTGCACGTGCAGGCCCTCCTGCCAACACCGACGCCCGCCAGAGCCCAGGAGGCGGGTTCCCCTCACCTCAGCGGTTCCCACGGCGATAGCCAAATGGCTATCCTAAACGGGCCGTGTCACTGTTCCAAACCAAACCTTGCCGTTCTGAACCACGCTTTTCTTCCTCCTGAGAACAGCGTCACCCCCCCCCCCCACCCCCACCCCCCTCGTTTGCGTGATTCAACATCCCTCTCCTCTGCCAGGCTCCGACACCCACCTGCCTGACTATGTGCCGGGGACGGGTGCGAGTGACGGACTCATCGATTACACTACTCAGACTTTCACGTCTCCTCATAAAGGCTACGCGTGTACAACTGTGGGAACTCCGCTCCATTTATTCGTTTATCATAAAGATCGGACAAGAAGCACGTTAAAATTGAGGATATTTCTCCGTCTAACGCATTTCTTCATGAGCAGAACAAAGCAGATACGCATTCTGAAACGCGCACCGCGATGGCGGTTACGCTTCCTGTTGTCAAGCCGCTGCGTTAGCGGGATAGCGTCGGAGAGGCAGAGCGTCACGCGGCTCGGATGCCCCGTGCGGAGGGGGGACTGCCCGAGGCAAATTTACTGCCCCCCTGAATCGCAATGGAAACGTTCGGAAACGCGATTCCGTCGCGATGGAAACGTTACTTAGATACTTCCAGCGTTCGTAATTAAGCGTACGTGCGCTTAGCAACCCCCGCCTAAACCAAATTAGCCGCCCCATTTGCGGGGCTGTGAACCATTCCAGTGTTATCAGGATATTAATTATTTCCCTTTTTTTTTCCCCCCTCTCTCTTTTTTTGTCAACGTGTGGAACAGCTTGCCACATTACTGGCATTTAGCAGGCGCTCTTAGCCAGAACGACTTACACAACCTTTACGTTCTTACATTTATTTGCACAGCTATATGCACTGAAGTAATATACACCTCAGGTTACAAGCCCAGTTCCTACTACATGAGCAGGTCATGTATTAGGGAGCACAGTAAATTGCCCAGTTTAAACTCATTACCACATAACATGGTGTGTGGGGTCCCCATTCGATCGCAGGAAGCGCACCACTTACGCTGCATTTTATTGGTTAAAAACAAAATCATCACTTCCTGTTTTTGGGACTGGCGATACTAGTGCTGCATAGGGACTGGAAGGGGGACAGGCCTGGACTCATGATGAAGTGAGATGCATCATGGTAGGATCTGAGAGCCAGCCTTCTTCCGTGATACCGTCTGATCGCAGAGCGTCTATCGCAGAATGCCTGTATTATTTATCATTTAAAATGCGCATTCTCGACAGACACACGCCAGTCTGCTGATATGCGCTCCAAATCAACACCAACATGAATATAACCTGACACTGGCTCCATGGCAATATAGGACAGGCAGGAAATGCGAGGGTTTTGTTGTACTATTGGCCGCCAACTGTCTGACCAATAATCAAACAACATTTCCAACCGCATGGCTTTGTTAACAAGTTCTGGAAAGTTTGATGTTTTGCCTTCAGCCAGATCAACTGAAATTTGACGCATCATTCTCGCGTTCGGTTTCGATTGAGGGAAGCACCCTTCATGCGTAAAAACACCCTCAGAGACAGAAACCCTCGGGTGAGCACGTCCAGGCTGAACACAGCGCTGGCTCCTCGACTGCGAGGGAGAGTATGAGCTGAGACAGACTGAAGGGGCCCTTCCTCATCATGACGAATAATAAGGCAAATCTTTTTTTTAACGGTGTACTTCTATGCTCTTTAAATGCGGAAGCATGAGTACGGCTCAGGAAAGAGACCGGCGTGAATGAGAGGCCGACAGGACAGACCGCCAGGACAGACCGCCAGGACAGACCGCCACTCGCGGCGAAGCCACACCGGCGGAGGGCCCCGGCAGACAGAGCGCGCCTTGTGCTCCTGAGCGAGCGAGTCAGCGAGCACGCACACGCCCACCCCCCACCCCCCCACACACCCCCACCCCAGACACACGGAGCGGCGCTTCCGCGTTTGGGGCAAAACCTCGACGGCGGTGAAGAGAGGTATTGAGGAGGAGGTCGGAGGTCGGAGCCCGTGAGCTCAGCGCTGATCCGAACCCGTCCCGCGCTCGGATTAAAACCCGGCCGCGCTCCACCCCGACCCGGCCCGGGACCGGCGACCGGCCCGCCTGGATCGGGGGCTGCTCCGGCCTCTTTCTCTTTATCCCGCCAGAAACGAACGTGTCCCCAGGGCTGTCCCGCGGTGGACACAGTCTGCACATTGTGCATTATGAGGGGTGACAGCTATTAATTTAAATGACCCCTCCCCCTCAGCACCCATAGATACAAACGCACATTCTCCGTCACACAGACACACGCACATAGGCGGTCTCACACAGACACACGTGCAAACACAAACAAACACCCAGTCTCTCTCACAGACAGACACAGACATACACACAGACACACACACATAGGCAGTCTCACACAGACACGCACACATAGGCGGTCTCACACAGACACACACACATAGGCGGTCTCACACAGACACACGTGCAAACACAAACAAACACCCTGTCTCTCTCTCAGACAGACACAGACAGACACACAGATACACACACAGACACACACGCTATCGGCAGCTGCGTGGCTGTCATGTGGGGCTAGCATGAGGCTGCTCCTTAATAAAGCAATCTGAAATGGGGGGGTTTGGAGCTGGGGGGGGGGTTTAACGCGGTTTGCTTAGCTGGCGCGCTGTTTCGTGTTATTACCCAGGCAGTCAAAGACGACAAAACATCATGTCAGACCGTCAGGCTAAATGGAGACGGAGGGACTTCATTTACAGGAAAGCACAGGTCTTCCCCTATTCTGCTCTGAGCAGGGTAAAAGGGAAACTACCCTCTGTGTCCACAACCACCGTTTCTGTTGTGTAAACCTACCCATAAACTACGCACACACATGCACGGGCACACACACACATGCACACACACACGCACACACACACACACACACACACGCACGCACACACACACACACACACACACACACACACACAGACACACGCACACACACACACACACACACACACACACACAGACACAGACACAGACACGCGCACACACACACTTGGAAGCCGTGTGTAGTATCTGAGCGCGCCGGTGGGCACCGATGTGAATGGGAGGCTGCTGCCAGCGCGGGCGGCCGGGGTGCCAGGAGGGGCGGGCACTGGGGGGACCCCGCGCCACAGGGTACCAGCCTGCGGAGGGCGCTGACAAGCTTACCGTGAGCCCAGAATGAAATCGAACGGGGCGTGCGCTGCGAGTGGGGGAGGGGGGGCGCTGTCCCTTCCTCACCGCTGCCGCTCAGCCCCACAGCGCAGGGCCTAATTTACAATCAGCTGACTGACTCCAGGTCCCTTTGTAATTTTACCGCCTCCTTTCGTCTCTTGAGCCAGCAAGCTAGCGACCAGAAATAAGCTGAACCTACAGGTAGGGGGCGCTCCTCGTACTGTCAGTCAGAGGTTCTCATGTGCGCATGCGCACACACACACACACACACACACACACACAAACACAAACACACACAAAAGCAATCCCTCACACAGGCGCACACAAACACCCACAGGCATGTAAGCACACATACAGGCACAACTGGAAATACGCACGCACACACACACACACAGTAGCAGGGATCTCTTTAGTGTTCAGGGTGCCAGGCAGAACCCCATGTTACTATAACCAATAAAAAAAAAAAAAGAAAACACTTAAGGAGATCCTTCCCATTTAATGAACGGTCATAAAAATGAACTTGGGGAAACATTAGTCTCTTTTAATTCCCCCGAAGCTCCGGTAACTCAGAATCTCCAGTAAACCTTTGTTTAGGCCAGCTCCAGCGTCCGCCACCCATGCGTGAGATCCTCGTTTTTCTGTTACGAAGCCGTATAAATGTCCAGCGTACCTGCGACGACTGCGCGAGGAGGACTGCGCGAGGGGGACTGCGCGAGGGGGACTGCGCGAGGGGGACTGCGCGAGGAGGACTGCGCGAGGAGGACTGCGCGAGGAGGACTGCGCGAGGAGGACTGCGCGAGGAGGGCTGCGCGAGGAGGACTGCGCGAGGAGGACCACGCAGTCCGCAAAGGAGCGGGAGCGCTTTTCGCACCGCTCCAAAAATAGCTTCATTTTTTTTTACGCGGGGTCTCCGCACGGCACGCCCCCGAGCCCTCGCCGAGCCTTACTCGCGCCCCCGACGACCCCGCTCCGCCACGCCGGGGAGGAGAAACGCGCTGCGAGCCAAGACGGTCTCCCCGACCGATTTACCTTTCAGACCCCCCCCCTTCAAACAGCCGTGCCAGCCAGCGAGATCCAAGAGGCCGCCGGGCCGGGGAAAATAGGCCGGGTCTTAACGAGGCAGGCGAGGTCGTCTCTTACGGCGTTGCAGAGAGGAACACACACACGCAGGTGCGGTACGGGTACCCTGAGCGCAGACCTCACATCCAGCCTCACAGCCGGTGGGAGGGAGGGGTCGAAGGAGGGTCGGGTCTGGAGGCACCAGTTGCAGAGGTCCCAGTGTCGGACTTCAGCCCACTGCAACGGGTCACTTCCTCTCCGCCGGCCGGACCGACGCCCCGTGACCCTCCCGCGACCCGGCCACGACCCGACCCCACTTCCTCCTGCCCCGGTGGCCTGGGCGGGATCGGACTTCCGCTCTGACCGTCCTCCCCGCCCTCCCCGCCCCGGTGACCCATCAGGCGCACGCCCGAGCCGACGCCCTGCCTGCAGCCCGATCGCGCACTTCCCTTAGAGACGATGAAGCGATGCACGCTGCATAAACGCGGCGCATTAATATAACAGATTTCACCTGCCCAGAAAAGCGCTTTCTCTCCGGGTAGCATCCATTCATAACACCCATCCCACAGAAACGAGCCACAGGCTTGCTTCGGCTCTACAGCGCAACAATCTTAACCCATTCCTGCTCTTATACACACACACACACACACCCATTCAATAATCCTAAATATGCACACGTATAATTCTCTCCTCCACAAGTACACTACAGGGGACGTTGTGTATGTGCTGTTTGAAGGAACATTGGGGGTATTCCCAAGCCTGGGGTACACAAGAGCTTAGAAGCCCCTATTGTCTGTGAGTCAGAAAACTCAGAGCAGGACAGACTGCCCCACCCCATCCAGCCCCGTCCAGCCCAGCCCAGCCCAGCCCAGCCCAGCCCAGCCCAGCCCAGCCCAGGAGCCAGGGTGTCTGGGGGTGCCAGGTCTACTATACCATGAAGACAGAGAGGGGGAGAGAGAGAGAGAAAGAGACACAGCATGAGGGATAGCGAAGAGAAAAGGGGATGAGGGGGGTGGAGTGTGTAGTTCTCCAAGTGAGGAGCATGCAAGAAGGCAGATAGAGAAGAGAGCAAGGGAGGAAAGAGACTGAGAGGGAGAGAGTGACCGGGGGGGAGACTGACAGAGAGAGAGAGAGAGCGAGAGAGCGAGAGAGAGAGAGAGAGAGCGGGAAAGGCACGCGGCTGAAGAAGCCGCTGCATTGTGCTGATTTTATGAATGAGAGCAGAGCAGGATGAGTCAGAGCTCCCCTCCAGTGACTCAGCAGGCAGCCCTGCGCCAGCCTCCTACAGCCAGGCTCCTACAGCCAGGGTCCTACAGCCAGCCTCCTACAGCCAGCCTCCTACAGCCAGCCTCCTACAGCCAGCCTCCTACAGCCAGCCTCCTACAGCCAGGGTCCTACAGCCAGCCTCCAACAGCCAGCGTCCTACAGCCAGCCTCCTACAGCCAGCCTCCTACAGCCAGCCTCCTACAGCCAGGCTCCAACAGCCAGCCTCCAACAGCCAGCCTCCTACAGCCAGCCTCCTACAGCCAGGGTCCTACAGCCAGCCTCCTACAGCCAGGCTCCTACAGCCAGCCTCCTACAGCCAGGGTCCTACAGCCAGCCTCCTACAGCCATGGTCCTACAGCCAGCCTCCTACAGCCAGCCTCCTACAGCCAGCCTCCGCCAGCCTCCTACAGCCAGCCTCCGACAGCCAGCCTCCTACAGCCAGCCTCCGCCAGCCTCCTACAGCCAGCCTCCGCCAGCCTCCAACAGCCAGGCTCCTACAGCCAGCTTCCTACAGCCATGGTCCTACAGCCAGGCTCCTACAGCCATGGTCCTACAGCCAGTCTCCTACAGCCAGCCTCCTACAGCCAGCCTCCTACAGCCAGCCTCCTACAGCCAGCTTCCTACAGCCAGCCTCCTACAGACAGCCTCCTACAGCCATGGTCCTACAGACAGCCTCCTACAGCCATGGTCCTACAGCCAGGCTCCTACAGCCACAGTCCTACAGCCAGCCTCCTACAGCCATGGTCCTACAGCCAGCCTCCTACAGCCAGCTTCCTACAGCCAGCTTCCTACAGCCAGCCTCCTACAGCCAGGCTCCTACAGCCAGCCTCCTACAGCCAGCCTCCTACAGCCAGCCTCCTACAGCCAGCCTCCGACAGCCAGCCTCCGACAGCCAGCCTCCTACAGCCAGCCTCCGACAGCCAGGCTCCTAAAGCCAGCCTCCTACAGCCAGGCTCCTACAGCCATGGTCCTACAGCCAGCCTCCGACAGCCAGGCTCCTAAAGCCAGCCTCCTACAGCCAGGCTCCTACAGCCATGGTCCTACAGCCAGCCTCCGACAGCCAGGCTCCTAAAGCCATGGTCCTACAGCCAGCCTCCAACAGCCATGGTCCAACAGCCAGCCTCCGACAGCCAGCCTCCGACAGCCAGGCTCCTACAGCCAGCCTCCTACAGCGAGGCTCCTACCCGCCTCTCAGCTACAGGCAGCCGCTGGGGTCCCTGGGCTGTCCGCTAACTCTCCAGCTTGTTGGGGGGGGGGGGGGGGGGGGGGGGTGAGTGGGCGGGGCCAAGCGCCAACAGCGGTTTTAATCATTCCAGGTTACCAGGGACAACCGCACCTTCAATTCCCCCCCCCCCGTTTCTCAGAATCGAGCTTTTTCTTTTTTATTACGGTTTTGAATGAATCATTAATCCCATTTTCGCAGTGAAAGAGTTCACAGTGTTCTATGAATGCAGTTATTGATTTGAAGGATACCGGTGGCAGATCCAGTTCTTTGAAAACCAATTCTCAGACTCCCTGAACCACATTGGTCAGCAGTGATGGTCTTTTGGCTGAAACATTTGCAGGCAAACTTTTTGTATACGTACCGCACACTTGCGCATTTTCATTTTGCATTATATGCTTGAATAAAATAATATACTTTTTTTTTTTTTGCTAGCACAGCTCTTCAAAACTTTTTCTAATGGACTTATCCTGATTTTCAGTGACATGCAAGTTTTCTATTTGATGCACTGTTACTTCTTACGCTTAAAACTACACTTAAAACTAACACTACCATGTTAATCTTTGGAAACATTAGAAGACAAAAGGCGCAACACTTGTTATTTTTATTTTTATTTTTTTATATTCCGCTGGAACTTTCCTCAGCAGGAGGGGCACACCGGATTTTATGGGGGGGGGGGGGGGGGGGGGGGGCTAACGACGTGGATCTGAAACCACTCCCTCACCCAGCGATGAAGGCGTCCGCTACGCGCCACACAGCCCATCAGAGGGCAACATCCCGACAGTGCATTTCCTTTGAGGGGGGAAAAAAAAACAACTGCAGAGAAAAGAGTCCGGCGTCTAATTCACTAAATCAAAGGAAGCACATCTGTAAAAAAAAAAAAAACACCTGGTTTACCGAGCCGTACACCGTCATTACAGCCGGCAAGACGGGACAAGCAGAGACCGTCACTGCGTCAAAACAGCCGCGTTACCCCCGCTACGGGCTCACCCAGAGACCGGGAGGGCAAAATAAAAGCGCATCAGCCTAAACTACAGGAAAAACACCTCAAAGTAAATCTGCCCCCAGATAATCACTCTCCAGAGCGCTTCAGAAGTCAATGGAACAGAAAAACCAACGCAACCAAACAGAGCAAACAAGATCTGCTTTTTATTCTCCTTCCCAGGGTCAATTAAAATTGTATTATTTCTTTTTTAAAGGGGTTGTGTACCACTGCAGTCCAGCTTAGAAACGAAGTGTGTATCCTTGAAGTGGAGTCTCGCAGCATCAATAGAGTACCCGAGCTCGTTACACCTCACTGAAGCAATTTTAATAAGTGTAATTCCACCCACGGACCACTAGGGGGGCCCTGGAAGACAGCAGTTTAAAGATTCACTGGTCAGCAGGATGAAGATCAAAAAGGTTTTATTTTTTTATTTTTTTGGCTGGGGCACTTTCACACATTTTTTTTTGCCACAAGCAGGGCCCCACAATGGAAAGTACCTAAACATTTCAACATATTCTACATTTTATGAAGAGCCATGGTCTGTGCTCATACCTTGAAAATAAAACACTACACGCAAAACACTAACACTTCGGTAACCGGCCAGTTTAAAAATCCTGACGGGGGGAATCCTGACTCGGTGAATTAAGTCCAGACATAAGCACCTTTAATGTGCCTGACTCAAAGCCATACCCCTGATTCAGACTTGCATGCAACCCAACCCAAGTCTGACACATCCTCTGAATATTGACGGGACATACTTTCTGAATATACTCAGAGCTAAAATTCACCATTCTGGCCACCTATGAAATACTTTGGCTCTGTCAATCATACTGGTCAAGGTGTGCTTTGTCATATATAATGGCACACGTGACTGTTTTATTCTTGCCATAGGAATGGAAGAATAATAATGAGTACCTGCCAATCATCGTCACTGACACAACTGTATTTTGATGTAACTAAGGAAAAAATCCGATCTCTTGGGTAAATTTTTTAATTTTTTAATTGTACTAGTGTTTACGAGTGGGAGGATTATGCTTTTGAGGTTTATAAAATTAGTGAGAGAATAACAGGCTAAGTTTATACTGGAATGAGTCGGCATGGATTCCGTTTCAAGCACTCGCATAAATTATCTGTGTGAGGACTGAAAGATTAAAAATCTGAAGATGGAATATTATCGTTTTATTGGCAATAGGCCTGTACACATACTCCCAAACTCGTAGAGCAGAGAGAGCATACAGGTGTGGTATCATGGGTAACATTAAAGTCTTTATACGATCAAAAGAATGGTTGCTGGCCAGCAAGTGTTCGTTAGTTAGCTGGCTAATTAGTTATCAGCAAAAAATGTTCCTGACGTGCACGCGGATCGTACACTGGGACTGGAAATGATATTGAATCGTAAATGGTATTAATTTACAATAGTTTTTGTTGAAAGACTGTTGTGAATCTATATTTCTACTGTATACAATATACGCAATTTCAATATTTGTGAAACTCTCATTGTCAACATCGATATGAACAAGCACGTAGCTGTCCAGACCCACGGCGCAACTCACTTCCGCAGACACATTTTACCTGACACCACCTGCGCATGCGTCCCAGTAAACGTCCCTCAAAGGTTGTCCGTGAGTGAGTGAGTGAATGACCACACTATGCCATGTATAGCCCACGGCAGCAGTTCCTGCGCGGCGTGGGAAAAATATCAAAAAATATTGTTGGGAAACAGACAGTTTTGTGTATTCTTAGTCCCAGTTTGTGTATTCTAAGTCCCGGAGGAAGGGCCACCCCCATGACCATATATGGGCCTCCATTCCTGTCGGTTTCGAGGTTTCCCCTCCTGGGAATTTCCACTGGGCCCCCCATGACCATTATGGATTTGAATGGTCCAATCAGAAGGAAGCACGGCCCCTTATCACCAATCAGAGGCAGTGCTCCCTTTCAACAATAGAATTCTACTATATGCAAATAGCAATCTACTGAGAACTGTATAAAACTAATTACCCACCAGTACTATTTTGAACTTTCTGAGTTGTTCCCGTAGCCGGCTGCGTAATAAATCTTCCTGCTTTTACTACGAACTTCTGATCTGCTTCTTCCTGGGCTAACGGTCATTTTACCTGTTTTAGGTAACATCTTGATTAACCTACAATATCAACATCGAAATATAGCTGGACCCTAGCCACAAGACACAAGGTTGCCCAGTGCTGGGACTTATGGCCCAAAACCCACGGCTTCGCCTTTCCATTCGCAGCCACATCAGTGGGATATGGAGCACTGTGAAATGGACTGTGGAGAGACCTTAGAAAACAGGTGGCGACTGAATTCCAAGCTGATTTTGACACAGTTCACCAACAGCGTAGACCTCAGAGCAATTCGCCCCTTAAAGTCACACCGGAGGTCTCTGCGTTGGGCCCAAACAGACGTCCTGCCACCCCCTTCCCGTTCCCAGTCCCTCACCTGTTCCCCTTCCCAGAGCTCAAGCTGCCCTGGCATGTCAAGGCAAAGACCTGGAATTCCCCCCCCCCCCCCCCCAAAATGTCTCCACCCTCACCACCGCAGAACAGGTCCTGCTGCCATCGCACGGTCACTCGCCTCCATCCCCCAACCCCACCCCCACCCCGCCTTATTTTCACACGCATTCTTTGGGATGATAGGAGTCCACTAGGCTCCCTTAAAATCCTAAGGTTTGTGTCAGTCCCCCCCCCCCCCCCCATCCTTTCCATATAGAAGTGACTAAGCCAGCTGGAATTCCTACCTAATTATACAGCCACTTAAAGGGACAGGCGCCACCCGCCCCACCCGCCCCCTCCCTTTGGCCCTTAACCCTGACCAAACTACCCTCAGCTTCTCCGGGCGGCAGTCTCAAACCAGCCGCAGGTCACGTCCGCATGAATGCCGAAAAGCGAGGGCAAGACTGTCTGCTTCCTCAACTACACCCCCCCCCCAAAAAAAAAAATAAGAAATGCAACAAACAAACCTCTGCACGACAGGCTAGTAGCCTAGCACCAAGGTAGACATGGCAAAACAAACGTCTGTCGATCATCCTTGAGGATGTAGAAACGGTTTCTACATCCTCAAAACAAACAGCAGCCTAGACGGCCCCGGTGACGGCCCTCCCCTGAGCGGGAGGCCTCTGGTCAAAGCACGCTGGAGACAGGGATCCCATCAAGGCCGTCTCTGAGAGGCTTTCACGAGAGCCAGACACCGCTAGGACTGTCCCTGGCTTCTAGCCACTGGGGACCTCCAGCTGCAATAATCATCAATTAGCCACCTTGCAGCCAAATGTTTACATTTCCTTTCTAGTGACAGGTGCTGACCTGCACTGTCCACCGCTGATCACCTCCGCTGATCTAGGGTCAGGTTCCTCTGCCCCCCTGTCCATTAGGAGCTTAAAAAGGAATACTGATCCCAGATCAGCAGTCCTACTCTTTATAAACGCTTCAGAAACACAGGCCCAGGCCTGAAAGTGCAGCCGACTACTTGTGAAGTGCCACAGCACTGCTCTGTCTGAAAGGGCTACAGCTGTTATCAGTTACTGATAAGGGCAGCGGGGGCAGGACTGAATAAACAATAGTAAGACTGGCCGGAGGGAGAAATGAGAAATATGGGAAATATGAGTGAGTGGGTGAGTGAGGGAGTGGGTGGGTGGGTGAGTGAGAGAGTGAGAGAGTGAGAGAGTGAGACAGAGAGAGGCAGTAGAAATCTATGTGGCCGCCGTTCCCTTTCCTGTGTGCCTGTTCAGCAGGGACACTTGACATTTCCAAGACATTTCTCACTCGCTCAGTCAACCGCCACCACAGACCGAGAACAGAAAGACTAACGGTCGATAATATCAATAACAAAGTCAATAATAATTACTTGGATTAATACAGACTACATGAGGGTGAAAAGATTGGCAGATTACAGGTAAATTCTGTTAGCAGGGATGCTAATGAAGGCAGAGCTAAACGCCATTTCCCCAACAACAGGAGGAAACCTCGCCTGTGCGTTACTATTTTCGCCGTCGCTTCGTTTCATAAGAGAAACACCGAAGGCCTTTTTCAGCATTTTTAGTTTTGAAAGCAGAAGTGGCGCCTCACAGCAACATGTGCCTAAAACAATCCATAAAATCCGTACGGTGCCCGGTAGCCGAAGCAGAAACCCCTTTCGATTTAAGGTCAAAAAGTTTAAAATATTTGGTGTGAAATGTCACCTTTGAGGTGGCACAGCACCAGTTGGCTTCGCTTGTTCCACGCGTCCCAGTTCATAGTTGCGGGCCGGCCCCTTTTGGTCACGTGACCGAGCTGCAGGGCGCGCCCCGAGGAGAGAGCAGGGGGGCCCTGGTGTCCCGGGACGCAGCCTGACCCACCAGCGGCTTCTTATCAAAACCGCTCAGAATCAGTGAGGACGCTTTGGAGCTCCAGCCAGCGTGGAGAAGGGCGGGGGGGGGGCTACGCCACGAGCGTCTGTCACGCTGCCTCAGAATGCTCCTCCGGGGTCGGGGGTTTCTATACGGTCAGGAAAACATGGGAACATTTAGAGCGGTGTTTCTCAACCCTGGTCCTGGGGACCCACTGCCCTGCATGTTTTAGACACACCTGATTCAAATGAATGGGCCGTTATCAGGCTTCTGCAGAGTTTGATGACGACCCATTCATTTGAATCAGGTGTGTTGGAGCAGGGAGACGTCTAAAACATGCAGGGCAGTGGGTCCCCAGGACCAGGGTTGAGAAACACCGGTTTAGAGAAACACGCGCGACGTGCTACGAGAGAAGAGCCGATTCTTCATTACATTACATTACATTACAGGCATTTGGCAGACGCTCTTATCCAGAGCGACGTACAACAAAGTGTATAACCATAACCAGGAACAAGTGTGTCGAAAACCCTAGAGAGAAGTACCGGTCCAAGTGCAGGGAACAACCGCATAGTTCAACTTGGACCCTGAAAGTTAAACTGATTAACACTAACACAAACAAGAACAGCAACAACTCAGTCTATGGAAAAAATACAAGCAGTAGTTAAGACAGTTAATGTACCTAAGTCACCTACGAAACAGCTGCCTAGTTACAACCCTAAGCTTACAGTTATTTACAGGGGAGTAGGGAGGGATGGGGAGAGGTGCAGCCTGAAGAGGTGAGTCTTCAGTCGTCGTTTGAAATGGGTCAGTGTCTCTTCACGCGCGTGGGCACAAACGCACAGAGCAGCGGGCTGCACACGCTTCGCAAAACAAAACAGAACCAGAGCCAGCGGGACAGAACGCAGACACACAGAGCAGCTCAAAGTGCAAAACACTGGCCATTGCAGGACCTGGCCGGGGAAAGGCTGGCCACAGTGCTGAGGAGTGCTGTTCGGATGCTGCAGTGCACTTCTGGACTAAAGTTTCACACTTGAGGGTGGGTGGGGACTCGGGTTCGAGCGCACATGAACGGAAGCACACGAGAGAACTGGGAGCCAAGCCTGGCCTGGGAAAGTACTGGAGCGATCTAGACATCCACCTTACAAATCAGCAAGTGTTCAAACAAGACAGACATAGAGAGAGAGAAGAGGGAAAGAGAGAGAAGAGAGGAAGAAAGAGAGAGAGAGAGAGACAAGAGGAGAGAGAGAGAGAGAAGAGGGAGAGAAAGAGAGTGAGAAGAAGACAAAGAGAGAGAGAGAGAGAAGAGCAGAGAGAGCAGAAGAGAGAGAGAGAGAAAGAGAGAGCGAGACAGAGGCAACAGAATGCACTGGTCCAGATTGACTGGAAACCACCGTGCGCCCTTGAAGAACATCTGCGTTCAAGAAAAACAAGGCAATTATACGGGGGGGGGGGGGGGGGGGGGGGGGTGGGGCAGGACTGGTAGAGTATTTGCCCTTCAAAGGGAGCTGGAAATTCTCCCGCAGCACCACGCGCTCAGACTAAACCCAGGCCCGACAGAGAGCCCACAGCGCCGTCAGGCTGCGACTCGCCTGTCCTCGAACCCCAGACAACGAGATTATTATTTACCTCCAATGCGCCCGGGCTTTAACATCACAGGCTAGACCATCTCCTTGCCGCTCCGCTTATCTGTGGCGTCACAACCCCAAGGTTCTCTTTGCAGAGCGCACTCGCTGTGACCTCCACACTTGTTTTTCTGTTTTTGAAGGAAAGTCAGCAGGGAGACCCATTAAAGCGCCCCGTTCCTCCTCTCTTTTGTTTTTTGTTTTTTTTTGTTTTTTTTTTACGATGACCTACACTTAAAAAAAAAAAACAACTGTAACTAAGCAACAGACAGGCACCCAGAGACAAACTCTCGGACGAACGTTCCCAGATCCCGTCTCGCTCCTTACTTACTCACAGAGAGCACGGAGACCGTGGCCACAGATACTTCAATCTCACCAGATACTCTGCTCCTGCTGTTCTTCCATCCCGCCTTCTAAACTACAAACGGTTCTGGCTGGCAACCGGAGGTTCCATTGCCAAGTCGCAGCACAGAACAGCCATTGCTACGGAGTCGTCCTTGGTGTTGACCCTTCAAAAATGTTCATAAGATGCACAAAATTTAAATGTAAAAATGATTTATCCTGTATTTAGTTTCACGTTAAGATGATCTCTTTTTCATAGGGGGCTCCGGCAAATGATTTCACTTCAAAGGAAGGCCAGAAAATTCAACGTTAAGAACACGCAGCATGAATATCTGGCGACACCCATCTGCAGTCACCCATCACAGGTGGCAGGGATGCATCATGCTTAAACAGACAGGAAGACTCCGGATTATCCCGATCGCCATAGCGATCGTAGCGCACTTACACTACCGCGCACCATAAGCCTCTGGTTAAACCAAACACCGTGACAAGCCTGCTGGGCTGGACGTGTTAACCTCCCTTGGCGAGACAAACTTCCACTTACACGTTTTCTTCAAACAGGCGTTGTAATAATGCTGTCAGGATCACCTTTGTCATTGGCTTTGTAGGCAAGGTGCCGTCATTTTTCACTTCGAGCACCATGCTTTTCAACAAGTTGGGGATAGCTGTTGTGATCTACTAACTTCTGTCCCTCCACGAGGAAACAGAGGTACTGTACAGCTTTCTCCAACTAGCCTATATTTTTATACACACACAAACACAGCCCACTAGGCACGCCCACTACATCATTACCTACGATTCTAAAAGGCACAGTGTTTATTTTCCAGTTTACTATCAATTCACTACAATAGAAAGCAAGGTCAAGTGCATTTTCATGAAGTATGAAATTTTACAATTTAATAATATAATTTTACTCTTTAGTACCGGTATACTGCACAATCCTGCATTGCACTAAATATTTTCCAGGACAACAACTGTTTATCAAGGACATTTTGGCAGTAATTTCCATTTTCAACGACTGAAAAACTGCATCAGAAAATTCCAGGTTTTCCAGGTTTTTCCAGAACCCGTGGGACCCCTGCACCACATTTCATCATTTAGCAGAGACCCTTATCCAGAGCGACGCAGATCAGGCTGCATTCTTCCATGCAGCGCTGGATGTTTTACTGAAGCAACTCGGGCTGTGTACCGTCCTCCAGGGCACAACAGCAGTGCCCCAGCTGAAGATCAAAAGCCGTAACCATTGGGTTACAAGCCAAGTTCCCCATCCACTGTGCAACGCTGCCTCCTAACCTGGCTATCAAATGATAATGCCAGAAAAAATTCAGGAAGGACATGGCAAGATTGAAAATAACCATTCGGAATCAGGAGACAGGCCTGATGCACATTAGCTACATTCAGTCAAAACAACTGTCTTGTTCTCGGCTCTCACCAAAGACATGGCAGCCAAAGAGCACACTGACTCTGGCAGCGGGCAATCTCCGCATGGCTGACGATCTGCCTCAAACATGGCACGCGCGCTCATTTCTGAGAGCCAATCAAAGCACTCGTACCACCATTACCACAAAAAATATCTGACAGTGACACGTAGTTCTCACAAAATGGTGGGACTGACAGGAGATGCATCGTAAAAGCCTGTCGGTTATAAATATGACAAGATATTAGCTTCAAGTGGAAATGCCCCCCTAAAACCCAACCCCATCCACCACAAACCCCTCCTCCCACCCCGTTTTGGGTGTGCATGTGGTGTGCCTGTCTTTCCAGCGGCGGCCCAAAGTCAGCCGCTAATCGCACGCGATAAACGGGCAGGAAAGCCAGACAAAAAGCCTCTCAAAACAAACGGCTACATCCATTAATTAATGCTGGAACCCGAAGAATAATAACTACGGCAAAACCCAGGTCCCACACCGCGGCAGCACACGGTAACTAAGGAAGCCACTTGTTCTTTCCTCTGTTTGTGTTTGAGACGGGGAGCAGGGGTGGTGCGGGGGGGGGGGCAGTGTGGGGTGGGGGGGGGCAGGGCACAAACTGCCTGTCGCGCACAGGTCTCTAAAGCGGGGGGGGGGGGGGGAGTCCGGGCTGTTCCCACAGAGAACATTTTCCCCACCATTCTAATATCTCCGACGGAAGAGGGGCAGGGAGGGAAGGGCCGAGGATGGCGGGGGGGGGGGGGGGGGGGGGGCGCTATCGGCCGCCCCAAGGTCGAAACGCGGCGGGCACGTAGGCGCTAACCACTCCGCCGTCCCGGGGGGGGGGTATGGCGGCCCGGCTGGCCAGCCCTGTTCCGCACCCGCCGCCAAACGTACGTCCTTAACCGCGCAAGGGCCCCAAAGGCCATTTCCCATTCCCCACGCGGGGGCGCGGCTACGACCCCCGGCACTACAGGGGAGACGGGATTGCGGAGGGTGAAACGTTCGCGGTACGGAGGGAAACGTACGGAGGGAAACGGGTGGGTAAAACGCTTCTTCTGTGCTGCGGTTCGCCGGGTCCCCGCCGCCCGCGTCCCAGAGGACGGGAAGCGCGACGGGTGTCGGGGGTGGGTCACACTTCCCGCCGCGAAATCGGGAAGAGAAACACCGTGACGGAAAGCGGCGGACCCTCTGGCACAAAACGCGCCGAACTCAGCGCTGTCCTTTCGCTGCCCCCGCAAGGCAGGAACTTCAGAGGAAGCATTCCAGGCATCTGAATTATGTTTTTGTTTATGGTTCCAGTTGTGCTAATGATTCATCACTGCCAGTCGCCTAAGATTAGGCTTGCACAAACAATGGCTCCAATATCCATGCTTTTCCTTCGAAAAAAAGAAGGAAGGCACTTTCATGCCTTGTTGGCAGAGTATGGCTAATAACTTAAAATGTACCACTAGCATGACCCTGGACTTACAGTTTAAAAGAAACCTTCATTATTTTCCTGAAAAAAAGCCCCTCTCCCCCAAAATAATCAGTTTCCCATAAAAACACCCATTTTATTTACCATTTACACTCGTCTATTCCTTACCCACAGCCTTCTCTACAAGTCTCAAAACTGATCAGACAATAAAGACGAAATTCTTCATAGGATGGAGTCCACAGCACAAAAACATTAACGACATAAATGCAACAGGGTTTGACTGTATCTGCCCGGCAACAAGACATGCACAATTCCAGAATGCTCGCTGGAGCCAAATCCCACCCATCCAGATCAAAGAGGCCTCAGCTAAGGCCTGCCTTAAGGAGGGGAAAATAAACACAAGCAACTGCCTAAATTATGGCAGTAATAATCGTCCTAACCTCTGGGAAAACAAACCAAAACAATCCTATCTTCTGCTGCAGTGCATCGACAGGAACAAAAAGGCATACGCTTTTCAATTAGTGCATCCAAGTCTAGCCTTTCTCCTTCGACTGGAATCTGAAGCCAAACTTCTCAAACAGGAATTCCACACTAGCCAAACTTCTCAAACAGGAATTCCACACTAGCCAAACTTCTCAAACAGGAATTCCACACTAGCCAAACTTCTCAAACAGGAAGCTCAGCTCTACCTAAAAACATCTTTAACGGGAACCTCAGTACAGCCCTTAACGGTACTTTCAGCCGGACCTAGGTTCTAGTAATGAGCGCAGGCAGCGCGGAGGAAACCCAGCTTTGGCGCGTACCTTTCTGGCAGTGGTTGGAGGTCCAGCAGCGGGAGCTGTAGTTGTCGTTGAAGCTGGTCTTGATGCAGTGGCGCTTGTCCTCCATGATGCCGGGGCAGACGTCCCCGCACTCCTTGGACTGCTTGTTCCCGGCGATGAAGTTGTTGAACTCGGCGTCCATGATGAGCGACCAGTCGACCGAGTCCAGGTAGCAGAGCTCCGGGTTCTTCTCGATGCGGATGGCGCCGCGCGTGATGTTGCGCAGGCTGTAGAGGCCGATGTCCTTCAGGCTGGTCATCTCGAAGATCACCAGGGCGTAGTTGTAGAAGAGGTTGCGCCCGCGGATGACGGACAGGTTGGGGAAGAGCACGCTGAGGCTGTCCAGGCCCGAGACTCGGAACAGGAGCAGGTAGTCCGTGACCATGGTCAGCTTGGGGAAGCTGAGGGTGCGGAAGACTTCTTGGTTGACGTTGTTGGTCTTGTCGCCGATGAGCAGGATCTGCAGGTAGCCCTCCACCACCGTGCAGTTCTCCAGCCGCTTGAACTCGCTGATGTCATTCCTGATGTCGATGCTCGGACCGCAGACTGCAACGAGAAGCGACAGAAACTAAACGTGAGCACAGCGGTGAACCTGAAGCATTTGGAACAAAATCTCTGGAGGGGGTAATGCTTCATTTTAGCATGTCGTAGAGCAGGGGACTGCAACACTGGTCCTCAAAAATTGGCTGGTTTCCATTTTCACATTAAGAATCATAAACCGGTTCAAAGGCAAGCAACTCAGTAAGGTCTATTCAACTAATTTCATTTATTGATGAAGTGCTAAGAAATAAGGACAATCAGCAGACCCTTGTTGCAGGGCCCAACTATTCATGCTTTTTAAACAAACGGGAATGAGACCTTTTTCTCCATTAAGGGTAAAAATTAGGTTCAATAGGTATAGGGCCTATACGTGGTACTGGTCTAAAATGGTATGCGAATATTTATATTAAAAACTATTTTATTTCTTTTCTGTTTAACGTGAGAAATAACACGCATATATGCGCTAGCACGTCATATTTCTCACAAGTCGGCAGTCTTGCTTCCACTGAACCCTCATCACACTTGTTGTTGTTTATAATAGTCACACTTTTATTTATTTTTTTACTTTTTTCTGCAATTGACCACCAACACCGCGGTCTCTATTCTTGCCGAGATGACTGAGCCAAGCCGGCAGAGTCATCCTCTAAATTCACGTCGACAAACAAGTGTAAATATTTCACACGCGCTCACGCACGCACTACCAAGTTCTCTCGCAGAGGGCGGCGCTTCCCTGACCTGGTGTAACCCCCCCTACATCATCCATCGCGACACTCCGTACAGCAAACAACAAACAGAACCGCAGACATGCGCGCTGGAACCGAAGGGTGCGTCGCTCTCTCCCACCTGCCCTTTTAAGTACACTCTTCCAACGGCGCGGTGAGGACGCCGCTCGCTTAACAGAACTGCAGCGCAGGCTTTGGCTAAGCTAGCGGCGCACGCGTATAGCGCTGGAAGAGCCCGCGTTCCGCCAACAGCACGCAATCGCAGCGGCGCAAATAGACCGCGAAACGCATCAACATGCTCAGTAGCTCGCATCTCTCACCATACTTATAGGGGCTCAAAATCGTATCCGCTAACAGTCCGGCTTGCCAGTATTCACCGGTTTATTTTCGATCGTGTCATGTTCCCTTAATGGAAAAAAGAGCTGCGGGATTTCCGAACCGCTCGAGTCCATTGCCTACTACCTCTCTAACTTTGAAGAGCCCACTAACTACTGTTCCCCGTTATCGCAGAAGGGGAACACCGGCCTGGGCTCATTCGGGCAACTGCCAATCTGAAACCTGAGAACCTACGCCGATATCGACTGGGATCTCTAGGACCCAGGACTTGCAGTGAAGATTCCTGTTACTACCGTACTTCATATGGAGCCTGTACCCGTTCACAATCATTCATGTTTTCGTGTTCCGTTATATGCCATTTATGCTTTTGCATTGGAATTAAAGACTCACACATAAAATAAGTTGGGTCCTAATTAGTGAAAGTATGTGCACCTGGTCATTGAAACTAAATCAACAAGCTAAACCCGCTCTGAGTGAAGATAAGATGAAGGAAGATTTCAGAAAGAACTAGAACACCCATTTTCAACAATGTAAATCTCTCAAGAGTTTGACTGTAGCAACAAGCAGCATATAGGGTTCCCCAGGGCCAATTCTAAAATATTTAAAGCCCAGAAACTCAAAATTCTTGAATCAGGAATCAGCTCCAGGCTCAAAGATGTCAAAGTTATTGATAGGATTAAACAGTATAGTTAAAACCGGAAAATCATCTCTTAAAGCTTGGATTTCAAACTCCAGACCAGAAGGGCTGTAGTCTCTGCTGGTTTATAATGCGCACCATTTAGCTAAGTGCGTAATTTAAGGTATTGATTAGCTAAAGTGTTCATGCATCTTGTTTCCAAGGGAAAATCTGACGGCTGTACCTGCCACAAGATTGGAGTTACTAGTCTTAAAATGCAAATACTGGCAAAGAAAACAACCTCCACCATCCCAAGTTATAGATACAAAAAAAGATCTAAATTAATGTTCTTGACAGGTGGGCACAAGGAGGTAGCAAAAACTGAAATCTGGCCAGGAACTTCCACCATCTCCAGCACCGTACAATCAAAATGACAGAATAATGGAGAGAGAAAATAAAAAGTTCTACCTCCATTTTGTGCCATGATTATAGGAAGGCAACTTCAGTCAGCACGCATTAAGAATGCACATGCATTAAGAAGGTAAACGTTCAGAGAGCGTCATCGTCGCTCTGTGTCAGCATGTCTCCCAGGAGACGCTTTCCCAGATAGAGGCTGACTCACGCCCCTGCGTGTGCACGCGGTCTCGTGGGAGACCCCGCCGTGCAAAACAGGGGTCGACGCGGTTAGAGCAGCGAGGTGACGCCTGCGTTTCCCATAAGGAAGAGTCAGGGAACCCAGGAAACTGAGAGCGCGCACTTCTTCAAACAAATAGATCTGAAGCCCGAGAGACGAGAAGAGAAAGACTCGACAGAGGGACACGCGAATAACAGTCGCAGCAATTCTCCGCGTTACCCTCTCCGCTCCTGGCCTTCCATGACCAGGAGACCTTAAGGCGGGACACAATAAAGATAGGATGGGCCAGTCGCCAGTCATCAACAGTGAGGGATCAGGCCCGCCTTCCAATCGTGGCCCTCCTGCAGTACCTTGTGCGGCCAGTAAGGAGATCGCCGATTCCCCGCAGGTCGGAGTAAAGCACAGCGGTGCTGCCAAAGCATGTCATAATAGGCCATCCCAAAGGAGAGAACTTTTAAATGATCATTTTAAAAGTCAACTCCTGGCTGATAAGCATGTCTACCATCTGTCAGGGAAAAAACACAGCTCTGCACATACCAAGACAAAAAATTCCTAGGAAAAGCGGGGTCACTAGTCGTGGATAGGCAGAAAGATTTCTGAAGGTTACATGTGGACCTTGGAAATATCCTGGCATTTGAGCGACTTCTCCTAAACCTGTTAAGTTCTTACAGGAGCTTAAAGCTCAGCGGCTACCAGAACAGGCGTTACAAAACCACCACTGAGAGACAAAGATGGGCTCATTCCAATGGCCTTCATAATCCTCACAACAAACTAAATTCCTGACCTGGGAACAAACACCCTCACTCAGCCTCGAATGACCCAAAGCAAAGGATCCACATCCACAGAACCAAAGCAAGTTCTCAGCACTGTACGCTGCATGTGACTCGACTAGCAAACAGTAATGCCTCATTAATAACACAAACAGGAGTGAAAAATGCATTTCTTTATTTTTATTTTTTTATGTGTAGGAGCGTGCGGAAATTCAGCTTGACAAAAACCAAAAAGAACATCCCCATCGCTCCAAACAGCACTCCCCATATTCTACCCAGTCCGAGCACAAAGCTCTCTCGAACAAACCCAAAAAAAAAAATAATTTTGTAAACAGACATTTGCTTCGGCCAATCTTTCGCAGCCTCCCAAATTCCGAAAAGGAAACGATTGCTTCTCCACTCAGCGCTAGTCGCTTTTCCCTTTCGTCGCAAAAGCCCTGGAGCAACGCTCATGAATCAGGGAGCTGCCTGTCTTTCATTTCATTGAGAATTTTCTCTCCGCTTTGGAGTGCCAGAGGCAGAGAGAGAGAGAGAGCGAGGGAGGAGCAACTCAAACACAAAGAGTAATTTGTTTGTTGGTCAAGAGAAGGTCTGGTCTTCACTTCCTGTTGACAGAAAGCATTAATGAAAACCCAAGGAGGGTGGAGAGGGGAGGGGCCTCCCACAACAGCCGTGCGCGAGGCCTGCCTGCTCCATTCAGTCAGCACTGCTGCTGAAAACCGAGGCCACGACTTGGGTAAGCATGCAGGGAGGAGCTCTGCTCGTTAGCGGTCATTACCAACATTCGTGCTGATTGGGCGGGTAAAAAATCGCGCACTGCTCGACTGCCTGGCCCTCGACTGCGTAAGTTATCTCAATTTGGTGCATGGTTGTCAAAACTGGTACCCCCCTTTAGCTTTACAAATACAGGCTGATGCACTGGTCAAATGACACTAAATACCAAAATATTAATTCCAAGATAAAGTTGCCTAAAAGTGAAGCAGAGCACCATCAACAGAGATTAAAAATGACAATTCACAAACCGGGAAAAAGGAATTATTTAAGGAACCAAAGGCCACTTGCACAATCGACTCTAGCTGGGAAGAAGTGCATTCTTCGGAAGTGATTCAAGGGCCTTGTGTCTTAGATCGCTCGTGCGCAGACAACTGCAGGAATGAAGACAAAACTGAACGCAGACAAAACTGCACCAAGGGCAAGCAAAAGCCCAGGGAAGGTGATGGCAGGCTGTAGTCCAAACAAGGTGCGGTTCAGGGGCCAGGGCACTCCCGCTCACCACGCGGTAGCGCCTCCTCTGGGTGAAGCGGGTGCCTGCCGTTCCGCCTGTCCCCAGTTGCGTTAGCAACGCGGTCGTCCAGGGCAACGGCCGGGCAACGGCCGGTTATGCCGCACTCGTCTGCGACAGCACACGCACCTGGTTACGCTAGATTAAAAACCTGACAAGCGTTCCAAATTAATGAGCAGAGGAAAAGAGGGATAAACAAAGCTTTCCAAAAGGGGGGGAAAAAATAATTATTCCCCCAAGAACCAGATATGCGAAAATTTGCTTAACTACCGTTAGAATGCCCTCTAAACACAGTTCATGAACCCGGGGGGGGGGGGGGGGAGGGAGGGGAAGTCTTCTTTCTTTCTTGCCTTTTTTTATTCAAATGTTGCGAGCTGTGACACGTCGCTCGGCTTTGCATTCCGCTAGACGCCGCCGCGAACCGGCGGGATTTGCATGGCCCCGAGGAAAGGAGGAAGTCTGAAAGTCCTTTCCCGCACACACCTCGCCTCCGCACCCCGCCCCGCCCCCTTCCACTCGCAGCCTGCCCCGTACGCCTCCGCGGGGAGCCCCTCCGGACACGGGAGGACCAGACGCTCCGTCAACACCGGCGGCGTCTTCAACGCGATCCCACCCCGGAGCAACCCATCGCCCGTGTCACCAGAGACAGCGGCCGGTACGCAGAACCACACAACGACGCGATAACAGGTGCTCAGGATGTAGTGGCGTCATTCGGGCCACAGCGTTTGCATGCGACGTTTCTCACCACCGGCGCCAGCGCATTTTACAATCAAAACTGAGCGCGCGGAAGTCCAATTCATCAAAAAATTTGAATGGTTGGGAACAGCCGACTGAAATGTGAAAATTCATCCGCCAATCAAAACCATTAACTGTGTCAGTGGAGCCAGGTCTGCCAGTGAGTGAGTACGGGGTCCCGGGGGGGGGGGGGGATTGGCAAGCGAGTTAGTAAGAATGTTCTCTGGGAGGAAAAAAGAAAGATCAAATTACTCCCCATCCAACCCCTCTTGTCAATCTCATTAGCCATGGCACGTAGGAGGAATTCCAACCACTCCTTAGAAGAGGATTAAGCAGGGCTCTGCCTCAGGCAATAAGCCAGCGGGGAAGATCAAGACAGAAAGGCCCAGATCCACGGCCCTTCGGACGCAGCTGAAGGATTCAGCCGTGAGACGCGTTTGAAACGCGTCCGTTTTGGCACCGGCTTTGTGGACGGAAGGGCGAACGGAGAGAACGGGCAAAAAACAAAGCTAAAGTAAATGAGCGAATGAATGAGTGAGTGAGTGAGTGAATAAGCGAGCGAGTGAGAGCGAGCGACTCGCCTTCCGGAACATTCCCTCAAGGCCAATGGCCACACTGGGGAAATCGGAAAGGGAGGCCAGGCTTGCTGCCGGCTCTCCGCGATTCTCGCGCTGCTAAGTAAACAGATATCTCTGGCACAGTAATGGGATCCAACAACTCCTGTTTGCAATTGATAACCTCTCTCTGGCCTACTGCAGGAAGCACCAACCCCCTTCCCCTCCAACACATACACACACAAATACTGTCTGTGTGCACACACATACACACAAGGGCACATTCACTCACACACATACATACATACACACAGGACACGTGCGCACGCGCACACACACACACACACACAAGAACACATTCACACACAACCTACACACAGACACACACAGTCATTTTGCCTACAGCAATATTTTTTTTTTGTTAAAGCAAATGTCGAAAGTACTGTGGGAAAGCGTTCGGTAATCTGGCCGTTGCATGGCATGTTTTCATTTTGACATTTTTTTGAAATCCTTAAGATATCTTCTTATATCTGGAATCACATTTCTTAGTAATATCTCAAATAAATAAGGAAATGCCTCTGTGAATTGAAGCCATCCCTCTCATGTAATGTTTTCCTACCGAAACTGATTCTTTGCAGAGAATGCCATACTTATTAAAACCAGGTTCTTAAATTGATCCCGTTTTTTTTTTTTTTTTTTTTTAAAAGGCGACCCAACCTTTTATGTGATCAAGACAACCAAGATAAGCAATCAGGGCAATATTCATGTTATGAAAGATGATGTCCATCCCTGAATCAAACCACGTTCAAACCCTTTAAAACAGACCATCTCTCAGCCTGCTCCAGTAAAGAATGCTTCGGAAATCACCCAATGTAATCAAGGAGAGGAGATACGGCATGCAACCGTACACACACACACACACACACACACATATATACACATACACATATAATTAGGATAAACAGAAGATCTGGCCACAACTGCCTGAACGACACTCACCTGCTAGAAAACACACTCATATTTAAAAGGAGCCGAGTTACCCTCTCAGAACTACACACGCACTATCTGAACCAGACCCGTTAATACACAGAAGGCCGACCAGCTAATGCACATTAGCGACCGGCGCAGCTAGGCAGCTCTTCATAAGGGGCTGATTTATGTCTCAAATGGCCGACGGCTGGACGGAGCGGTGCTAAAGCGCTTGACTGGGGCGGCGGCGGCGGCGGCGAGCGAGCGCTAGCACACTGACACACATTCCTGTCCCTCTGAGGACCGCACTGCTGAGCACGCCGCGCCGCGCCTCACCCCTCTGCTGAGTGAGAGAGAAACAGTGAGCACACAGTCAAATGCACACACCACACACACACAACCACACACACCACATACACACGCACACACACGCACACAAACCACACACACACACACACACGCACACGCACCACACACACCACACGTGCACACACACACGCGAACACACGTGCACCGAGCTGAAGAGACAGCCATGGTCACACCACCAGCACATACACACAAGAGTTGATGGACGATGCATTGAGCGATCGGCGATCATCATCTGGGGTTGACGATCTCTAATCCTAGAGACGATTTATACATCCGTATAATAGGTGTGGGGAAAAAGAGCCACAGCGTGTTACACAAGGTGCCGGACCAACAAGATACAAATCAAACAACGTGAAGGCCAGAAATAGCTGGTATTTCTTGAACGGCACACTTGAAAAAGAAGAAAAACGAGACTTCGTGAAGTAAAAGACTTGCATTGGCTCAGTGCAAGTCAGGATGCTAGCAACACGCTTCGCAGTTGCTTCATCAGGTTCTCTCTTTGCAGGTGCACACATGAGTACATGGCCTTTTCTTCTCCCTCTCTTGTCCTCTTTTCTGGGTTCAGTGAGGATGTCAGAATCCCTAGAATATCAGAAATCCAATTGGCACATGCGTCCCAGCAGCATTACGTTGTAGGCTTGCTTGACCGATTGATTTCTCATTTACTGATCGCAATGACTGTCATTTTTAATGGTTTGACTGTAACATGACTGCTATGATCATTTCTAATTGGCTGCTTGTAAAGTTACTGATAGGATGCACCTACGTTCACCTGCATATATATAAGTCTTTAGAGGCCTTCCATACTATAAGTGAGCGAAAAGAGAAACGCTTCGCTTGTGGCGGATGAACTAGCTATCCACACAGCTTCCTGTTTCATACAAGCATTTTGTAAATGTGTTAAACTTTCTAAGTCTACTAAAGAATGTATTCTTGAATAAGAAGTGTTATTGGACTATCATAATTGCATTATTCCTTCATGAAGAAGTAAAAAAACAGGGCCTTGGTAGTGTCTTGAATAGTCAGTGAATTTTGGCCCCCACTGTATCTTTACTTCATCTGCTTGAGAAGTTTAAGTCACCATACGCTATATCTTTAAACTGATCATTGTTGCTACATCCGGTAACCTACACAGCCAGAGTAATGAGCAAGATTTTTTCCCCCCAAACTTCAGATGTCCACTGCATACGGTATTATAGATGCCAGTTTTCAGCTTCACATGCATTGTGGTGGTTTATCCTTCGGAAAGTTGAGTGTGGTCAGTGACCACATTTAACTTAATAAAATTTCGGGTGATTTATGTTACCGTGGTGCTCTAAATCTCACTATGACGCAGAACCACAGCTGATTATTACCAGCGGAAGCCCATATAATTATAGCCTAATTACAGCATATAATAAAAAGTACAAATTTGACTGACTAGGCTGGACTATTAAATCAACATTGCAAACGGCAAAACTGACCAGTTCATAAGAATACCAACACCCCGGCCGATACAATCACCGATCTCTCAAGCGATTCCTGAGGGTCATATTTGGCTGATGTAAACAAGCAGACGATTGCCCAACCCTGACACACACACACACACACACACACACACACACACACGCACACACACACCCTCTCTCACACGCAGGCACGCACAAACAGTTGAAGAGGCAGCCTTGGTCACAACATCAGCACGCCACACCTGCTGTCCTCTTGGGGGGGGGCGGCGGGGGGGCAGGGGGGCATCAGGCAAGTCAGGTGACAAACAAGGCCTGACGCCACGGTGACAGCCGCTTTAGTCAGACCTAGGAGAGCACAGTCACGCCGCTGCGCCTTCCCGTACACGCGGCCAGCGCGCAGCACCTGCTGACCAGCGCGCAGCGCCTGCTGACCAGAGGAACGCGCGGGGCTGTTCATTAAGCGCGCGTTCGCAGGAGCGACGCGCGAGCGGGGCGGCGGCGGGAGAGCATCGCGGGCGTGCGCTCCGGGCCTGGCTCTGCGCGCCAAACGAGCGGGACGAAGTCACAGCCGACTCCAGCGTTTGTGCTTCTGCAGCACATCCAGCGGCTGCAGTCACAAACGCACCAGAGCAGGAGGGCCCATCTCGCATCAACCCTCCCGATTTCATTTTTAAAGGCTTCGTTGCTTTTAAAAGGCTGAAATCACATTAAAGACGTCAAAAATAGAGACCGAAGCTTTTCACAACGCCCTGTTTCTACGCCCCGTCAATACCCTAACCGTATTTACAACGAGAGAAAAGGCTAAATCGATCTTAGATTCTAAACGCGGGCCTAACCGTATTTACAATGAGAGAAAAGGCTAAATCGATCTTAGATCCTAAACGCGGGCCCAGATTTGCTTCGGCACCATGGAATCGAGTAACCGATCACCTTTACGGTGTTTGAGTGGAATTGCTTTCCTCGTTAAGGACTCCGCCTTCCCCGCCCGCTCATTGGCTAACCACATTTTGGTGTATTAACGCAAGTGGGGACAAAAAAAACATCGGCAATTCTTCTGCAATGCGAGGGTCAATGTTGGCACTGGCGTCAACTCGTCACAAGACAAAGGTGCAGGATTATTTTCAAGGGCGACTCGCGCCCCCAGCAGACGGGCGGCACGGAACGGCGGCTAAATGCGGGAGGTTCGGCGGACCGACCTCTCAGCCACCCCGCGTCGCGGCGACCGCAGGCATCAACGTCACAACCCCGTAAAACGCAGAGTTCAAAAACTCCTCACTCTTCCGAATCCACAGAACCGAGTCTGTCTTGCTCAAAGTATTTTTACCTGTTCTATTCTGAAACTCTCACTTTTTTCTCTCACTCCCCATGAATCAGGGAGTCTTGTTTGCAGTAAACTTGGAAGCAGAGACATGGACATTTCACTGTGGCAAAACTTGAAAGGCGTCCTAATTGCGTTTAATAAGCCTGACCAAATTAATAAACGCTCCTACACACTCTTATCTTACAGCATAAAGCCTGAGTCAACGTTAGGGAAAAACGATATGCATTTAAACCCATTAAACCAAAGTTTCCAATTTTCAGAAAAATGAACTCATGACTTCCAAAGAAAGGGATTACTGGCATTCTGGAGGTACAGTAATAAACGCAGTCTATGTAACTTAAGATTTAAAAGGGCGCCACATTCCAAAAAAAAGCACTCCAGCACAATGTCACTTCTTTCTGTACAGACGAAGGATCTACTAGTTCTTATTGATAGTGAGTGTTCACAGAAGTTTATTTGGGGGAAGTGGAGTTTGGAGGATGATTCCCGTGTGCATTTCACTAATATCGTACTACAAGGATGCACCCCACTGCAGTATACGCATCCCAGCACTACTATTCACACTGGGGGGGAGGGGGGGTAAAGGTTTTTTTTTTTTTTCTATGGTAGGTTTAGTCATCACTTCGTGGGAAAATAAAACTATTTTGAAATGGTAGACTACCTTTTAAAAAAAAGAAACACAGGGAAAGGGTGGGGGTGGGGACGGGGCAGTTAAAACGCAGACAAAATGATCCAACGCCACCCCCCTCCCCCCCCATCCTCCCCTCCAACCCCCCGTGATTTACGGGGACAGCGTTTGTTTATCCTCTGGGAAACGTCAGCGCTGAAGAGCCGGCTGCAGACAATGGGGCCCTGGAGTTCAAGAGCAAGGGTCACGGGGCGCTCGCCGCGGTGGGCGTGGTCTCGCGGGGTGCTGGGAAACCCGCTGGCTGCCGATTGGCCACGGCTGGGGCCCAGCCCGGCGGCAGCGTTCCACTTTTTTCATGTTAATGCGGGGTCACCCGCCACCTCGTTTTAATGTTAAAGCAATCTCTATTCTTTTTGTGTTGTTTTTTTTTTTTTTTGTGGGGGGGGGGGGGGGGGGGGGGGGTAACCCACTCCAGACAAGATACAGACACCCTCAGTGCTACCCCCTCCCTGGCTCGGGGTCCGTCTGAAATAAACAGTCGCCCGACCTCCTCGCCCTCCGTAGACTATCCCACGCCAGCCACTACCGCCAAACAGCAGCAGCAGCGATTGCCTCAATTAACACAGATGACTAGCTAACCAATCACACGCATCTGATCCATCACGTGTTCTTGTGTGAAGAATCCAGGGAGGCAGAAACAGCAAAACTCTAAAACCATGACTCTAGAACAATCTCAGATCATGGTCATTGGTGCATATCTGCACTAAAACACTCAGATTGGCTAATGAGTCCACGTGTTTCCAAGGCCTAAGGACCTGTTGACTGACAGGCAGACCATACCGTCCAGGACATCAGTTTGACGCCCCTGCTCTTTGAAGCAACACCTCCCAGACACTAGTACCCCTTTCATACACAAAACCTCAGGTTGACACAGGATATTGAGCATGGGTTTGACCCACCTTGGACCATTCACCACCACACTATGGTCAAGGGTAAGTACCGGGTCCACCCGGTCCACACAAGACCGGGGTCCATAGGATTACTTCCTTACGCGTTACTGCTGTTGCTTTTTAATGTCATTAAAAGCAGACATAGCTTGCTTGGCATCCATTTTGTCCTACTAATAGAGTTAGTTTGGTAGCCAGCTAGCAGGAGAATACAATGTAGCTTGCCAATATGCTGGCTTAACCCAGTATGTTACCTCCTGAATTGATTGCCCAATGATGTGCTCCACATCTTGCAAATGCTTTTGTGTAGAAACCATGTAAGAAAATGCTTTATGTAATGCACTGTTTGTTATTAAATATTCAGTTACATATTTACCTGTGACAACTGAGCAATCCTCCTCTTACATGAATCTAGTCAACGAAAACAAAGTTGTTTGGTTCCAATATAGGCTACATTTACAGAAATACAGTTTTCATCATTTATAAAAAGGTTTTGGAAAATTGTTAAGGTATGACGGCAGCTGTAAGAGTTGGAGCACCACACAAGGACGTTGACTCAGGAAATCTGAATATACACTGAAATAAAAGGTGATCACCACAACAAATTATGATCACAAATCAGCATCATCATTCCACTTGACCATTTCATAAGATAGCCTACCTGATGGTGACAGACAATACAGCTTGATTTATTACCCTGAATTAAGGGTAACGCTGTCCTGTTCTACGCAGCAGTGACGCTACGCACAGAAATTTGCATCCGACAAGTTACTGACCTTGTCTTACCCAGCCTAAAAACACTTCATTGCATACGGCGTGCACAGAATGTAAAGCATCGCAGCGCAGCCGGTATTTAAAGTGCTGACATGGGTTGAAGGAAACCTTGAAGACTCGCAGGGTAGCTTGCTCACAAATCTGCCGCACTCTTGCTATCCACCCCTGTCCAAACTTAAATCTTGTGCACTGCAGGACCTAAATAACAGCAATTAACCGCTCGGAGCCAAACTTGCATAAACACACGCGCGCGCGCAGCGTCAGTGCATTCTCAAGCAAAACAGAATTCAGAAGACGCACAATCAATCCCTCACTAAAACGCTGGTGCTCTGAGGAAAGCTACGGTGGTGTGACTGCAGCACAGGCTACTTAATCCGTGTGCATTTTGGAAAAATGAGGCTATTCAAAATCTTCAAGATCATTCTCTTGGTGGTGCTGTAGGAAGGCACTCTGTTACTTTCAACCACCACAACACTTTAAAATACTGGTACCTCCTTCTTTCTCTTTTTTCAATATCAGGAATAATCATTCCGGATCCACACCAAATCACTGTCGCATAGCTGGCTCGCTTCTTAAATCCATAAGGTACAAACGCAGGTTCCTTTATGAATGCTGAGTTAACCTATATTTAAGCCTCCAGATGTAAATCGATATGAAATAAATCTATTGTACATAAAACATCACAGTTCTTAACTCAATACTGCATATGTGCTTGAATGTTACAAGTTGGCAGCATGCTGGGGAAAAAAGTAGATGAGTTTGGAATCAATGATCTGTAGGGTTTGTTAAAGAAGATCATTGCTCAAGCAAATATACATTCAAGCTAAACAAATAATTCTGTTTTCCTCCCCTTTGGGTTTTATTTTAAATGTTGATCTCTGCAAGAGGAGGGACACTGACTGCAGCTTCAGCCAATCAACTGTTCACTTACGACTGAGGGCTTTGAGTCATATTCACAGCCCAACCCAATCCCCGTGACATACAGATTATTCCACTTCTCTGGATATTATCTACATCATGTGGAAGGCATTCCGTTTAGAGTGTACTACATGCACTAATAATACGTACAGGGAAAGAGAGCAAAATCAAGCCCCGCAAACACCTTGTGGCGCACGACTCCCGTCACAATACTGCCGCTTTACCTTTCACTGAGAAGGCAGAAAAAAAAAGATTTACACTGAACAATCAATTTCAGGACCCAGGAGCTTGAACTTTCACCAACTATTTGTGTTTTTGGTGGTATAACACTGAAAATTTCACATCTTATCCCAACTGTCAATAAAAAAACAAAAATTCTTGAAAGAAAGCCTGGCAGGATAACATACTCTACTATTTAATAACAAGCAATAATTCACACTCGAATGTTCCATTTTGAATCTTCCAATATTTTGTGTCATAGATTAACCTGCTTTCCTAGTAGCCTGCCAAACATTACTCACAGCCTAAATGTGCAGTGAATTTGGTCCAAAAAAAAAAACAGTTTGATGTCCATTGTAAATAAATTACAAATTAGTTCTTTATTAGTTTTTTTTTTTTTTTTTAATGTACTAACTTCTGCTTCCATTAGGCTGAAAGCGTTGAAAATCTCTGCGCATGTTTATGTCTTTTAAGGATCTATTATGAATCAAAGCTGGGAGATCTGCACCTTATTATTAATTAATAATAATAATAATATAATAATCATCACAACCTCAATTTTGGCAGTCCCACCACGCGTCTTCCACAAATTCAACCTTACGAAACGCCCTGTTTTGGTACATGGTGGCACTTAATCGGAGACATCAAATATTTTGTCCGTCTTCCTGTTTTTGCCACATTCTAGATAGCCAATGTCCTAAACCTATTGAGTGCGTACTCGTGAAAATGAGACTTAATTACTATGTCCATCCTAAATCTACCACCTAGTGGGTAGTTGTCCCTGTTTTTATAAAGGAAGCAAGTCAAACCTCCATACTGAAAACTAAAAATAATGTCACCTCATACAACCTAATAAATCTAAAGTGTTTATATTAAAGTAAATATAATTTTTATTTCCATTACATTACATATATTTAGTAGATGCTTTTATCCAAAGCGAATTTTAATCGTGCAAAACAAATCGCAAAAAGATGCGAGTCAGTATCTCCAATGTATCTCTATCCAATGTAATGGAAAAGTTGTCAACAGTATTTTAGCCTTCAAACGCGTTTCTGGGTAAACAGCTTGTAAATATGACTACTCGTTTAAACAGCGAGGCAGATTTTCCGTTGTTTTGCTTTTAAAAACTGCAGAAATAATATGAGAAAATAGATTAAACGGAAAATCGACAAATTACAGGTACAATCTCACACGGTCATCAGAAAAGAGAAAAACTTAAACCGCGTAATTCGTAAAAAAAATAATAATAATTAAACAGAAAAATTCCCGTTTTGAAAAAGACGCATAACGTTACCCCAGGTCGGTTGAACATTTGAGTGGTTTCAATTAGAACGCTCGTGAAGAATCGGGGTTACAACCCATTGCAATACACGGGAAGGGCCCAAAACAAACGCATGGGTGTTCTGGTGACTGAACCCAAGAACTGATGTGGCACTGTTCTAAATCTCATTCGTCAAACGTCCGCTTACTGCTCTCATCCGGAGTTTACCCTTTACCCTTTATCGCTCATTAAAACACAATGGATGTTCAGTGACGATTCCGTTTGCTTATACAATCAGACATTTCAAATCCGTCTCTAAAAAAACGAACCCTTCATCCGACAACCCATAGGTAGACTGAGCGACCGAACGTTAACCTTGCTTTGCATCGTGAAAAAAACGACGTTATCCGCCATTTCTTCGTAGGACAACGCAGCTGCCAGTTATGATGCCCTTCTTTTTTTCTCCTTAGCGTTTACTTTATAGCTAATGCGTTCGATCACACAATTCTGCACTGCAATCCATTATCTGGCGTAAAAAATAACCTAACCAAATAATCCGTCATTATTTTGCTAATTTACTGCAATGTAGCTGATGGATGGCTGGATATCCCCGCTATTTAGGGGTCCAAGCAGCGAAGCTGGTGGAACCCTATTGTATCTGTTAGGATTATTATTATTATTATTATTATTATTCTTATTTTTCTCCGGTAAAAGTGTCTGAGGCTCAGCAACCATAAGTCCTGGAGCAACCAAATTTGGCACGTGGGTTCCTATGGGCCCCCACTACTCAGGCACTAAAAACCACGTACGTGGACCAGATGGTGGCGCTATAACAAAGCGTTTTGCATAAAAGGCCATAACTGTCACACCATAAGTCAGATCAACACAAAACTTCATCGACCTATGCATCTGAACGTGCTCTACAACTTTGCCATTGGCCCCACCTATGTCCGCTATATTGTTTGCCCGCCATTTAGACTTTTTAGTTGGGGCGTGGCAGTTTTCTCGGCTAAAATGTCTGAGGCTCAGCAACCATAAGTTGTAGACCAACCAAATTTGGTAGGTGGGTTCCTATGGCCCCACACTACTCAGGCACTAAAAATCACCTATGTCGGCCAGATGGTGGCGCTATAACAAAGGATCATACTTTAAAAGGCCATAACTCCCACACCGTAAGTCTGATCGACACAAAACTTCATCAACTGATGCATCTGAATGTGCTCTACAACTTTCCTATTGGGAGCACCTACGTCCGCCGTATGGTTTGCACACCATTTGGCCTTTTTCATTAGTGGGGTGCGGAAAAGCCGGAGCTCCAAATCTAAACGGTTACGACATCGAGTAAACTTCTTTACGGCAAGCGACAACCATGGCGACGCTAGTTTTTATCAGTGAAAGCACGGTCTGACAGTGCCACTAGCGTGCATGCTAGGATAGGCTACCCAAAGTTTTTCAGTAAAACCTTTCTGAGAGGAGGAATAATTACTTTTCTTTGCATGGATCCATTTGAAGACAGTATCTGGTGAGTTCGTTAAGTCTTTAAATCTGTCATTTTGGTGAGAAAAAGCTAAACCATTTTATTGGTAGTTTTAGAGTTTCTGTGCAAACGCGCGAAAACACGCTGGTATAATAAAACAATGACGGTAATACATACATAATCCGCTTCGTTCCGTTGCTACCATAACATAACAGACTATCTCGTGTCTACAGCTGCAGTTTCTCGCTGCAATTTCTAACATTGAATATTCACAAAAGACGCAATTTATACTGTACTCTGCCAATGTCTACATAAATAATACGCTACGGTAAAGCTTTGAGAGGATGAATCATTACTTTTCTTTGACATGGATCCATTTGAAGACAATAACAGGTGAGTTCGTTTACTCTTTAAATCCGTCATTATGCTGAGAAACAGCTAAACCATTTTATTTATGGGTTCTGAGTTTCTGTGCAAACGCGCGAAAACACGCTGGTATAATGAAATAATAACGGTAGCCTAATACATATATATAGTCCGCTTCGTTTCGTTGCTACCATAACATAACGACCTAGAGCTGCAGTTTCTCGCTGCAATTACTAATATTAAATATAAACAAAAGACGCAATTTATGCTGTAGTCTGCCAATGTCTAGATAAATAATACGGTCCGTTTGAAGACAATATTGGGTGAGTTCGTTAGTCTTTAAATCCGTCATTATGCTGAGAGAAATCGTATTCTCAATTTATTCTCTAAATTGACTGTAAGCTTAGGGTTGTAACTATGTAGTTGTTTCGTAGGTGACTTAACTCGTCTTAACTATTGCTTGTATTTGTGCATGGACTGCGTTGTTGCTGTTCTTGTCTGTGTTAGTGTTAATCAGTGTAACCTACAGGGTTTAAGTTGAACAATGCGATTGTTCCTGCACTTAGAACGGTAGGCTACTGCCTCTAGGGTTTTCGACACACTTGTTCCTGGTTATGGTTATACATTTTGTTGTACGTTGCTCTGGATAAGAGCGTCTGCCAAATGCCTGTAATGTAATGCACTATTCTGTAGCAACAAGATGAACCCGACATTAGCCCTAAAATATGCCAATACAGTAGTGACAACGCTGCTCACTGAATAACGAAATAAACGAGACAATTCTTTTTTTAATTATACCATGTCATTCTACAGTCAATATCTGGGACTAAACATTGAATAAATATACAATCTTACCATTGGTTTTAAGCGTAGAGATGTCCCTTTTGCGAATGAGTGGCCATATATTGTCTTGGATAATCCGTTTGTGAAATGTCGGATTTTTTCAAAAATAGCTGTGCGTAATACCACACCTGTTGCGTACGGCGTTGTCGCCCTTTTTAGTTAAATTTGGCTTCATTGACAATTCATTTATTCAGTAGGTGAGAGTATAAGCTTTCTAAGGATGTATAACATGTTTGCTTTTGGAATAGCGTTTTATAGGTCAGCGTAATCGGAATATTTCTTATTTGCCAATGTCTAAATAAATAAACCGGTAGGCTGCTCTGCGGTCAGCACGCGGGTCGCGAGTTGATATTACATAATTTTTTTCGATTTTTCTCAATGTCGTCTTTATTATTTGAAATGTGCATTTAGTGTCATTATTCTATATGTCTCTGTGGCGCTCTGAAATGTGCATTCTGGATGACGCACGAACAGCGTTTCATATCTGTCATCCTCAGTCAGACAGGAGAGCACAGTGGCCAGCATCACTACATTACATTAGATTCAGCTTTATTGTCATTGCAAAGAGTACAAGTTCTGGGAGAATGAAATGCAGTTAGCATGTCACCTGAAGTGCAAAAGAAGCAGCAAAGTCCAATGCAGCGTATGGACATATGTATTCTATATATAGCCTATATAGAAAATGAAAGGTATCAAAAGGAAAGGTCTATAAGGACGGAGTGTAGCACAGTGGGCAAGGAACTGGGCTTGTAATATATATATATATATATATAATATATATATATATATATATATATCATGTAATATATACAGTATGAAGAAAATTGAGAGGACGTACAGTATAAACAGAGTCAGTATAAGCGGTCTAACAGAATGACAGCCACTGGGTAAAGTGAAAGTAATAATTTAGAATGTGAAAGAATGGTCGCACAAATATGGAGCAAAAAGGACAAAGCCTTTTTCAAATCGCTCCGTAGGGGGCGCGATGCTGCCAATGCTTGGACCCCTTCCAACGCCGCTTGCGGCTTTAATTGCTATGTATAACCGCTACTGGATAACCAACCGCTGCGAAGTGTACACTGTTGTCATTACTGATACGCAAGCTTCGTCGTTGTACTTGCAACCAGCGCAGACAGAGGATTTCCGAACCCTTTGAACGGACTGTGTGTCCAGGTTTGAAGCTGGATCGCGTAACCGCCACTACTAACGCAAAATGGCCACATGGTCGGTTTAATCACCTTAGCCTGAGATGAGAGAGCATCCTTGGCAACCACGCACTGCTACTGGTGCCACCGCAGTGACCGCACCTGATGTTCGCTGCTCGATTGCAGTGAGCGTCTACTTCTTCCCACGTAGCCATAACGATCAGATACTGTGAAATATGACCGAACGTCTTTAAACAGGCTAAATCTATTTCGTGGAACCTTCAAATATTGTCTAAATGTGAGGCTTTACATCAGGTCACCACAATTAAATTGTTTATCCATAAATCAGCAATCCGATTATACTTTATAGCTGCCTCTTTTAACCAGAAAGAGGAGACGGATTTAAACTAATTGGAAATTATACAATCCATTCTACATCCGTGGCTCTATATACAAATTATTCTTGCATGCATTTATTTGAATTAAGTGTAAAATGAACTTTAAATTTCGTAGCAGTCGTAACCACCAACAGTGTCACGCGGGACCTCTAAGACTAAAACGGCTAACGTTACCGACTGAAGAATATTTGAATAAAATGTATGAACCCAAATTATAAATGTTCGCTAGTAGTATTCCACTGGGATGGGATGGTAATCTAGCCAACTACGAGTTTGGTAGTTCGTCTACTGTACCTACTGGTCTACGATATTGCCATTGTATGAGCCAAAGCGAATGGAAGTCAGTTGAATTTTCGTTTCCTAACGCCGTAACCTAATGCTTGCAAACATTTTTATTCGTTTTCAATCTGAGCATTGTCATAATTAAAAGCAGAATACGCGCTGTACGACTCGCTACATCGGTCTAAATGGCCACGACTTCGTGCAAGTATTAGCATCTGAACTAGTATATGGTAGGTGCCTGACAGGTAGCATTATCTGAAACAATAAATATGGAATATGTTCAATACGCTATATATTTTCATAATGATAACGAGATAACATTAGTGATTTAAGTAATTGAAGCTCTGAATAAACGTCGTTTAGTAACGTCCAACGTTAGCTAACAAAAACAGTTCTAGTCATGTGGCAAAAAATTACATTGGGCTTGCTGACTAACTAAGCATTTAGGTCATACCATTCTGATTCCTCTTATTTGAAAAGTTTAAAGTAGCTAGTCTGCACGCGCTCTAATCCCAACCATGATCATTTTATAGTTAGGTATGATACGATAAATAGCCCACAACACACAGTTTGCTAGGTGTCCGCAGGTACAAGTAGGCTACTGTAAATTAGCTTGTCGAAAACGTTATGGCGCGACTTTCTGATCTGAAACTTCTTATGGACAAGAAACACGTGTTTTAAGTATCCCTAAATCCACCACTTTATTTGAAATGCTAGCTAGTTGCTACACTGAGATAATGTTAAGTGTGCATAGCGCGCAAAAAGTTATCTAGCGGACTAGATGACGATAACATTAACAACCTAAGCATGTTCATCGCTACAGCTTGCCATGTTAGCATTTCATGAATAAAACAGGTAGCATCAGGCAACCATCCGCATATGCTTCATACATTTTCGCAAAACAAATAAAAATATAATTAAAATAAAATACAAGAAGGTTACTGTTAGAAGCTAAAAACGTGAGTCAAATGGGAAAAGTAGCCCAAACTGGATAACTAGCTCACTTACTTTCTCCATTAGTTGGTAGTAGGGATATCGTGTAGACAGACAGCAACAGACCCCAAAACAAGGTCAAATGATCCCTTTCTGTCCGAGACCTCATTCCTGTTAAATTAAGTACTTTCCCAAAAAATAGAAATAAATTACAGAAACCCGCAATTGTCCTTTCCCAAAATGAACAGTCACAAACTGAGATGACTTCTAATTTCCCAAAAAGTAAAATATCAATCCAAGTTCGCTAGCGAGCTACTCCTTCAATTGGCTAGCTAGCTAATCGAGACAAACTAGCCAAATCGTCGTTAAAATTATGCAGCTAGTTAATGTAGAATTGCACCGAGTCTACTAAATACCTCAAAATTAAGTTAATCTTTCCAAGAAAACAAAATAAAAACAAAGGCTTAAACTGTGTTATTCTTGCCAACGATACAATGATGTATGGGTGGCTAACAAAAAACACGAGTCACAGATTCCACTCGACTGATGGCAGTCCGCATCTTCAGCCTCCATTTCTTGAAAAACCAGGAGGAACGCACACTTAGCTTAGCGAGCTACTCAGCCAAAGGTACCCGCTAGATGCACAAAAATCCCCTAACAAGTATTCCAAATTTCATTAAATCAATTGCGAATCTCCTGGGCGTGGAAGACAATCAGAGGCAAGGTTCGGAGCTTTATGGACGTTGGTTTCCGTAAATGAATGAAGAAAATCCAACTCCTTCGTTCAATGAGACTCCAGCAGCGCCCTATCCAAAATATCCGCCAGGACAGAAATGGTCTCACGAACTGCACCCCCCTTTTCTCTCCCCCTCCCTCTCTCTCCAGTCTTCAAAAGCTCACACTGTTGGTCTGGTTTGCAGCTGAAAATCGTATCCCTTTTTGCTACACAGGGATGGAGATGTCGAGCTTGAAGGCTTCTTCTGAGATTTTTCTTATACTTAACACATTCGTTATTGCGAGTAAGGTGAATGTACATATATTTAATGTTTTCTCTTTCGGTTTCATCAGCGTAAACCAGCGGCCACGCTTACAACTAGCCTTCTCTCTCGCTCTCTGATCCGTGGAATCAACGCTGTAAACAACATTCGGCTTCTCTCACACAGACACAGAGCTAGTAGGCTACAGTACGCTACGCAAAGTCACCCGGAAAAAACGGAGCTGGATTACGGACATGGACATTAAAAGTAAATGTTAATTTTTTATTCTATAAACCTGTAATTGCGTCGCACCATGTTGGCCTACCACATAAAAATATTGCCGCACATATTTGATCATTTCAGGTTTGTCACAACGAAGACCTCGGTAAGGATACATATGCATAGGCTACATCCAATTATCTCGTAAAGTGAAAACAATGCAACAGCTCAGAGCCACGCTGATTATTTGATTCAGCTTGTGGTATTATGAGAATGGCAACCCCTTTGCCGCTGTTGAACAGAAGCCCAGTTCCTTCTTGGACACCAAAATAACCAAGTTGTTTTACTATTAGTGTGGAACAGTTTGCACAGAATGTATTGGCTGACGTTTATTTCCATGTAACTTTCATCTTAAAAGGAGAGTTAAAGTCATTCAGATATTTTTGAGTTGTTTTTAACTAGTTGATTCCCCTCCTCTCACATGTAGTCACATTTGTATAAACAGAACAATACTTTATTTCCCCAAACCTGGTATTTACATATATTTCCAAATGTGCAAAGGAAAGAAATATCTCTGAATTTAAAATACACATTTTGCTATTGCATTTTAAGCTAATTGTGATGCACGTCCCACTGAAACGTTTATGTGTTTTTAGGGGATACAGCTGTGGTAAATGTTGTTTTTGTTTATAATTAACAAATAAATGAAATAACATTGTAGACATCCAGTTTTAAATAAATAACATAATTATTAACATTGTGTTTAATTATATAAAAAACTGTCTAGATTTTTGTTTTGTATTTGAAGTGTTTGATGAGTACAGGAGATAATTAATTTCTTATTTTGGACCCTGGGTCAAATGTTTTGAGAATAATTTTACTGTGGATTATGTTTGGAATGTGTGTGCTCAATAACAATAATAACAACAACAACAACAAGATGTGGAAGAAGAAACAGAAGTTTCACAAACACAGGACTGTTTGTTTGTACACAACATGCTTCTATTTACCAACATAAGGTGAGTTACCCTGGCTATATATTTATTATTTATAATAGAGACAAGCATTGTTCCACATAGTTTCATAAAAAAATAAATCAATACCACAGTGAGAGACAGAGTTGTAATTCTTGAAAAGGATTCAGATGTATGTCACATCCCATTATAAACTTAATAAGACACAAGAATCAAATTTAAGTAGTGAAAATTTCACATCACTGCAATTAATTATGTCTTGTAAATTAACATAAAATACCTATCGGTCTGGAAAATAAAATTTATGAAGTTGAAATATGTCACATACAGTTCTTAAAATGTTACTCAGTCGATCAAACTGTGATGCCTCTCAAAATTCTACTTCTTCGGCCTGTTAAACAATGATGTCTCTTGAAATGTAACCCATTTGTTGTGCTTATTATTGTCTATTTATCAATACATATTTATTAATATTTTGTAATATGACCTATGTTGACTTGAAAATATATGTAAATAATCTGAGGGTTGGTACTATTTTTAATACAAAGAAACAAACGAATAAAATTGCAGTACTTTGTACCTTCAACCAAATTACATTTAACAAACGTGACCTTTTTGCTTTGAACAAAATTCCCAACCACATACCGGGTTTGTTTTCATCCCTTTGGAACCCGACGGTTAAAGTCACTCACCTAACATTCGCAAGATTTTTACCTGACACGGGGCTAGTAGAGGGCGAAGGTGCATTATTTAGAACTTTGATTGAGCGACTTTCCTGCGAGAGAGAGGGAGAGAGAGATGGGGGGGATGTTTCGGTTGTCCTTCCCGTAATTTCAGTCTGTTCCACAGTTCCACATTTTGCATGTGCACATACTTTGCCCATGACACATGCTCAACCGGCAGTAAAAGATAAAACCCGCTCCAGAGTTTCATTCATATACGCGGATCTGACTGTTACCTATTCATTGCACACAGGGCGTGCGACTGACTGTCTGGTGTTGTTGACAAGCACCAGATTATACGATAGGCTGAGTTTATGAACGTACACACTTTTCAACACGTTGAAAAACTAGCTAATAATTTATCGTGGGAACGTTTCTAAATCTGTTTATGGTGTAACATCCAGTCCAGTTCTGGAGCAGAAAATGAAAGGTAAACTTTCTTAGATAAAAGATTAAATCTTTTTTATCAAGAGCTTATTTCATCAGTCATTCATTGATTTGTGTTTGCATGTTAAAAAAATCAAAACACTTCGGTCTTAAATGTAGATACAATCCAAACTTAAAACATTAAATCAAAACATTTTATATTCTTTTTCAAAACCCTTTATGATATAGAAAGTATTATACAATAGCACCTTGAAACTTTTTGCTTGTTTCTATAATAATAATAATAGTAATAATAATAATAATAATAATACTAATAATATTATTATTAGCTAAAGTCTAAAAACCTACACAGATACATTAACTTTCACCTCCACAACCTCCTTGGCTAAGAGCAATTTCATTAATGAAACAAGTTCAAAGGACAATAAGTCAGGCTTAACTTTTTTATCTGGACAATGAGTCCTACTAAAGTTTGGTTCAAGGCTGGGTTAAAGTTTCTGTGACCGCCACATTTACAGTACTGTATGACTGATGACAAAGAGTACGATTGCAATGTCAAACTGCTTTTGCCCATTGGACTGAGAGAATTGTTTCTACCTATCAACACAATGAAGGATTCAAACAAGTGTCCAATGTGTATGTCAGATACAGTGCAGTTTTAGGTGCTGAAATAAACTTTTTACCCGAAGGTTTTCTATTCCTTTTTATGAAGTATATCTTACCACCAAAACCGATCTTAATTTGTGAAAGTTTTACATCCTTTATCTTGGTTGTGGACAGGAGATCCGATACATAGCAAAAGAATGCAAGGAATTTCCAAGACTAGACATAGTATCTTCTCACAAAGAATTCTTGTGTTAAATGTGCAGCTGTTAAAGGCCTGTATTGACTTCACATTCTTCTTCCATAAGATAGCTTATATTATTTATTTTTTAAATTACCTTGGAAGAAAAGCAAACGATCTGTGCACAACACAATGAAATTAAATAACTTCACAATTCTGACCTGGTTGAAAGACACCATGTTGTCTGAAAAATTACAATTCAACTGTAAGGTCTACAACAATGTAAAATTAATTGCAAGGTATCACACCATTAAATGCATAAATGCTGAGGTATTTTCAACAGTGCTTGAAAAAATGTACACAAAGGAAAATCATGAATTCACTCATATTAAATATAATATAAAATGGGTTTTAGAGATTGTGTGATATTTGTATTATAGCCAAAGGAAAATGTCCATATACATACTTTGGGATTAATTACATCTTTACATAAATACAAACAGTTCAATAAATTTTATTTTAAGCAAGCGCAAAACCAATGCAGCAGACAAAATTACATTTTTCTTCAGTGAAAAAACCCCACAAACATAGATTGCTGTGAATTTATAACACAGGTCAAATGTTAATTACAGATTAAGCTTCATTGCTTCTTTTCTGAAAATAAAGCATATGCTGTTACTTAGACCTCACTCCATACCATCCGTTTCCTGTATAAAATACATTGGTTGTCAATCACGTGCTTTTCTTCTACTATTTCAGGCTTTTCAACTTTTTTTGTCAGGAGATAATGTGATATCCCTATTAAAACAGCATCTTAATATTTAAAAAACGAATCGTATTATATCCTCATTACTATAATTTTTGTTATTAAAATTCCTTTCAGATCATGAGATACACAAGACAGAATCATCCATACACTGTGGTTCAGCTGCCAGAAAAGAAGAAGAACTACAAGGCTAACAGTGCTATTATTATTATTATTATTATTATTATTATTATTATTATTATTATTATTACCAGGGCAGTTACAGCTTACTCCAGCATTTCAGTTTGCACAACTGCAAGGGTACAACAGCAGTGCCGGTTATGACTTCCCAAATGCTGACACACTGTACAACAATTAGATATGAAGAATCCATGCTTTAGTCTAGTTTCCGCTCTCATTTCACTGTGTTATCAAACTCTTTGGGAAGGAAACAACCTGCGATGATAAAAGGACACAGAAACAGCCACTTCTCCCAGTAAAAGATTAACCTTGCACCTCTGCTCTGAGTGGCTGCCATTTTCGTATGTCCATAATATGTAACCACGGGAATAGATAATGATTAAATACTTTAACTGAAAATCTTTAAATTGATTACTTGTATCTGGGAACGCCATAAAAAAAACACACATTAAACAGTGCTGTCATTCTGAGTAGAGTATTTTAACAGAAAATCAAATATTTATAAAATGCAAGTGATCACAGCATAGAAAATATATTATCTGAAATGAGTACATTGTTATTCTCCTGCTTGCTTAATCTGTAATTCCAATTAGGGAAGCATGCCAGTACTACTTTCCCTGAAGTGCTTTTTTCATTGAGCACTGTTTTTGTCGCCATCTAGAGTTGCAAACAGGATGGTGTCACCACACACTACTGCATCTCTGAAGCAAACAATTGAATAATATAACTACTACTATGACTACTATTACTTCTACTACTACTACTAATAAGAATCATAATCTGAGATTATGCACCCCCAGTGAGATCCATAAAGGTTAAAATGCATTGAACAGGAAAAATGCATTGTACACATAATAATGTCATCACCACCACAATCAACAAAAGCAACAAAAATAACAAATAATAGTTCTTCTTCTTATTATTATTCTTATTATTATTATTATCATTATTCGCATTAGCATCAGTAGTGCAGTAGATTTACAGAAGAACCCACCTGACTAAAGTTTCCCGAAGAGCTTTTTATTATTATTATTATTATTATTATTAATAATAATAATAATAATAACAATAGTTTTAACATTATTATTATTATTATTAATAATAATAATAATAATAATAATAATAATAATAACAATAGTTTTAACATTATTAATAATAATAATAATAATAATAATAATAATAATAATAATAATAATAATTATTATTATTTTTTTTTAAATTTATTTATTTATTTTTTAATTTTTTTTTTTTGGGGGTGGGGGGGGGGGGGTGGGGAACCTGCTCCGTCTGATGCTACACAGACTTTGTGTTGACCTTGGATATAAAGGTTTGCTCAGTGGTTAGCATTTTGACCACATTAATGGTGACTTCAACATTCTGGAATTTCTTGTGAATAAGAAAGACCTTGACAATGAAGTCCTTCCTGGTACCCTTTGCTTATGTTCCATAGCACCTGTCAATGAATGTGTTGTGTCTTTGAAGTCCTTAAATGCCTCACTGGAACACCTTAACACCACACAGAACTTTATCAGTTTATATAATGAAATCTGCTCACCTTTCTTATCTTATATCAAGCAGGACAACTGGTGCCCAAGCAACTGATAAGCAAACTTTCAGAATCTCATTACCACCAAACTTTCATTGAATGCTCTACAACTCTTTGTGGCTGCACCTGTTCATATCTTCCATACAACCCTCATCACATTTCCTCATTTTCTACAACAGTGGTTCACAAACTTGGTCTTCTGAACTTCTGCAACTTCTGAAATGTAACAAGCTGGTCATTTTTCTTAGGGAGACACTTTTAGCCCCTTGAAGAGTAGTTTTTTAAAAGGTTTGTTTGTTTTAAATTTTTATTTTATTTTTCTAAGACAGTGATTGCTTTCAGATACCAACAGTGATTGTTACATCAGCATTAAAATGTTCAGTTAAAAACATTGAACATAAGAAATAACTATGCACACTAAGCAGAATAAATTCCTTAAGAAAAAAGATTTGATTTTTATTAGATTTTTTTGTCTGTATTTTGCTTTAACCACCCCCTGAACAATGATAAACCATTATAAAATTATGTAACAATACTATCTGACTGACGCCTCTTCTCATATTGTCACCTATATGTTTTTGTTCTATTTGAATTATATCTCTCCCCTATGAATCAATGTTAGCCATATCGCATTGTATACATGTGTCAGTCCTATTTCAACATTTGTCCTGGTCAACAATAAGAAACTTGTGTGTCCTTGTCCATGTCTACATATTTTGTTTAAAAAAGTTGGAAAGGAGCAAATGGACACCTGATTTTTAGGGAAATTAATACTGAAGAGTTAAATTGGTGAAATAAATGATGAATCATACTTATTTACTCCCTAAAAGTACTGTATGAACCAAAGACAAGAGGTCATTGATTGCAATGTGTGCACAGGTATCGCTGGAAATGAAAAATACCTTTGGATTTGTCTGCAGTAAAGAAGAACAGGAAACAGATGCAATAACAGTAGACAAAACATCTCTGGAATCTGCCGGAAAAGCAAACGGTCATATCTGTCCATCCCCTCAGGTAGAAGGTGAGCGGTGGTGAAACAGCAAAGAAACAATGTTCTAGGATTCAATAAAGCGGATCAAATAAAAGAGACCACAGTCACCCAGCTGTCCCTCAGCACGCAAGCCAGAATTTAGAAACCTGTGCGTCAACAGCAAGGAATACACGGATGGGTTTTGGCCGTTAGCAAATGCCCAATGGCACCAGAACGGATCAGCGGCAATTAGGCCGAGGGCATGCCCGCTCTCATGATCCAGATGAACCACAAAGGACTTTATTGGAGTGAATCATTAGCCAGCGATGTTAAAGGAGGAAAGATCAGGCACAGGGGGCCCCTGTTCGGTAATCAATGGAAATGAGTGACTCGGAGGCGGGGAAAAACAATGACTCTCCCAGAGCGAAACGTTCAGACGGCGCTTGAAAAGGAAAAAGTGGATGTTGGTGGTCCGCCGCTGTTATAAAGGGAAATAAAAGAACAGGGGGAAAAGAGTAAAAACAAAGAGAGGCCCAATGAGAACTCACTGTTCGTGAATAATCCCTGACACTTTTGATTATCCCTCTAATTATGGGCCTACAGTATTCAATTCATCAGCCACGAAGAGGAGAATGAGGCCAGCACAAAGGAATTATTAAAAACGGCACCGATTACCTCAGCTCTGGCAAACGGAGTGAAGCATCCGGAAAATTCTTGTGATAACAAAATGAAAAGAAAGACAAAAGATGAATGAAATATAAAAAAACACCAAACCAAATTTATAAATGAGCCGTCAATGACCACCCAAGGTTACTGATGCAATGACTCAGCACCCCCCCCCCATCCCCCCACCAGTACACACTGTATCAGGGTGACCCCCGGTTGGTGAATGGCATGCCTGTACCCCATAAACATGTTTTCCTATAAAAGGAGGTTGGTGGGCCCACCTACATTGAGTGCCTCTCGCTGGGGTCATTCTCTCCCTGCTCTCATGGGGAAATAAAGTGTTTGCTATTAGAGGATTGCACATGCTAATGATGGACTGTTTGTTTTCTGGCACCTTCTAAAGCAGGAGAGAATTAGGAATTTAGGAGGGAAAAAAGGGTGTGTGTGTGTGGGGAGGGGGGGGGGGGGGTGGCAGGAAGCCAAAGATAATGTGCGGAAACGATTAACTAACTTGACAATGGGTGCCAGTATACCTTCACTCAAGACACAATGTCACTGTGGATAAAGGTTACTATGGAAATGACCCCCACCTGATTTGCTGATCGTTGAAGACCCCAGGCCTGCTACCTGTGCTAAACAGAGTAGTGTGGTCTCAGGGCCCTGCCTATAACAGCTTCTTCCTTTTCTCTAGGTGGCCAGCATCTCATCCCACTGATTCCTTATTATTACCTTTTAAAAAGAAACTTTTTAAATCTCAGTTATTCTCTGTCATAATTGCAGGCCCTCTCCATCGCCTCGACATCTTCTGTCAGTTTGGGAGGGTGAGCGATAACACAGGCGTCCTCCAAAACAGGCTTGGGGAGCCAAACCTCCTTTTAAGTCAGCCTTCAGCAAGCTGGGTCCAATTGACCAGGAGGTGTCAGCGTTGCACACGGCCTTATGGTACTCTCAACCACAGCTGAATTTACATGGTCAGTGCCAAACCAGTGCTTTAGGACCTTGGTTTTCAACAAGGGGTCTGCGGACCCTTGGAGGTACTGAATCGTGTCCCTGGCCAAACTTGATATGCAATGACTATGTTTCATGAATATATATTTCAAAATACAAAGCCCATTTTTAAATGTAACCCTTTTCACTTATGATGGGGGACCACAGGATGCCTTTGAGCCTCTGCGGGGGTCCCTGGATCACAAAAGGTTGAAAACCCTTGCTTTAGGAGGACGTCACCTGACAGTACAGCAGACTTCCTTCAGCAAGGAAAGGTTAGCTATATTAAATCACCTGGGACATTTAATGAATCAAATCAAGTGTCCCACTGCTAAAGCACTTGTTCTCAGCGTAGTGACATGCCTCACGGTCTGGAATGGCATCCTATCTGTGCCAAATGCCAGCTGTGGCTGGCAGCCAGTGCACGGAGGCTACATGTGATTGACTGGTGCGTTGCCCGGGGAGACAGGGTTTCAGTTGGCAGGGTTCTACCCCACAATAGGCACTCCCCCTGGTTCACCTGCTTTGACTGTGCCCTGGTGCACATGGCATGTGCCCCGGCGGCGTGACTCCACAAGATGGAAACTGAGCAGCAGCATGCGTGCCGCGGGTTAGCGACCTGCTAATCCACGCTATCTTGCATCCACGAGCGGACGCTGAAACTATGGGCCGGGCCTACAAAACACAACGGGGTGTTTCAAGAAGCGGATAAAAACATGTTAAAAAAGGGTCTCAAAACGAGTCGCCCCCAAATGTAAACGGAGCTCTGTCTGGAATCAGCTGCAGCTGCCTCCACATGTCAATCATTCAGTACAAACAGCATGGTTGAGTCCTGAGGGCAGAGTGGCAGCTGTAGTAAGTGCACTGAATGCAAGCAGAATTCAAATACAACGCAACCACGATGCAACCGCAACACAGCTGCAACACAACCACAGCGCAACTGCAATGCAATCATAAGGCAAGCAAAAAGCAACCCAGCTACAGCAAAGCCAGAATGCAACTGCAACACAACAACAAAGCAATTGCCAAGCAAACACAATGCAACTGCAGTGCAGCCTCAACACAACCGGAAAGCAACAGAACACATTACAGCAACACTACCATGACGCAGCTACAGTGCAACTGCGAAACAACGGCAAAGAAATCGCAATACAACCACAATGCCCAGTTCAATGCCTTGAGTTTGGCCAGAGCTTCTGCCGTAGCACCATTCAACGTGATAGATTCTCTGGCTGACGCTACAGTTGGATTTCTGCGTTCTCAAAAGTTTACAGGGAGTTACTCTGAGGGCATGCCTGTCTCAGAGATTACCAGCTGTGGCCCTGCTCACTCTATGAGCTGGAGAGGAACTGGGGAGAGGCTGAAGCCATTTGAGCTTAAATACAGAAGCTTAAAGTCAGCAGAGCTTATTCCCCCATCATAGGGAGAGAGGCTGGCCTCAATATTGTTGACAAATGCAAGTATCATAGTCTATAAATAAGAGTGAAGTCACAAATGTGTTTTACTATCTACCAACAAACATCTCTCAACCTGTGTCTTGTATATTGTCATTTTAAATAAATGTGCTCTTATGTGCACAAAGGCATACATATTTATGAATACATACTGTATTTTCCCTTTTGCAGAAATACCTCAGACTTATATAAAAAGCAAAACTATGCACTTTTTGCAAAAAAAGACATTCTCAAATGTCAAATTGGCTTGTGAGGTGTCGAGTCTGCATTTGCGGATCAAGAGACTCATGAGTAATCAGTGACAGTAAGTTTGTGAGTTTCCTTTTTTTATTTTGAGATTTTCCTCTTGCTATTCCTGCCCCGTGATCAACACACAAATAGCTACCAATTGACACGCAAATAGTTGGCTTCTTCTGTAGTTGTTGTTTGAAGAGAGTAAAACACACTCGTGACTCTTATTTATGGATCATGACACACACATTTGTCAATAATATTCAACAGTAGGGAAATAGTATAGAGGAAGTATCTATCGGGTCCACAGAACAGTTCTGTGAGTGCATATGTACAATCTGTGGGGGTGACACACTGCCCTTCATGATGAAACAACACAATGGCTGAAAATAAGAATGTTGGGAGTGTACCAGCATATCCAGTGTTCAAAGCCATGGTGCTGATATCTGTGACATCATTCATCAGGCGTAGCACTGTTTCTGGTAGGAAATACAGGTGCCAGACATTGTACCAAGCTCTTCCTGCTTAACCTCCTCTCATTGCATCAGCACAGATGGTAAACACCTTAAATGGCCAAACAGCTGACTGACAGCAGATCCATCATGGCAACAAACCCACAGCAACCTAAAACAACAGATCTGCAGCTGAAACTATAGGCTTGTTCCATCTGCCAGGAATTCCAGAAATTCCTGTTATTTCACAGTGGGGGAGTTTGTGGTTTACTTTGAAATGAAACAGAAAAGTTCAAGTGGTCAGAAACAGAAGTAATTTGAGCATGACCAGGCATGCTTCAAACTTTATTAAATGTGTCAGGTTGTTTCTGGGCAAAAGTTCACACATGAACACCAAAACACGAAGAGATGTTACAGGTACTATGAATTATTATGAAGAATGACACTGTAAACAGTAACAAAATGAAGCAACTGTTTCATCCACTTCCACTAACAGACAGTATAAGAAAAGCGCATAGGCAGCGCAAAAATAGCCACTCTAAATGTGAGTGTCTGCTGTTTCAGCATGCATATGTGTTTTCATATATATGCTGAGTGCCTGGTGGGACAAACAAACTCCTTGTCTTTTTTGGCTTTTTCACATAGTGCTCACCTACCGCTAGCAAATGGCGATAATAAAAAGGTGGCTGAGCATGCACAATAAAATGTCCAGTGTTAATTCCATGTTTAACAGATTATATATGAGTCCAATAGAGACCATATGTACTCTGTGAGAATTGACTTAACACGGAACATTTTGATGTGTGGAAGGCAGAAAGGGTCTAAACACCGGGAGTGACGTGTATTATCACCAGGAAGTACGTGTCTGATGCATTATGCTGCTCGGTGATATCTACTGGCCAATAGGGAAAGGTAGACATAAGAAAGGTGTGTACATTGGCATATTACTAAAGTCATATGACTCTGATAATCCATATGACATCCATACGTCGCCCTCACATAATCCAGATGTAGTCAATAAACTGTCAATGCTTGGTTCAAATTAGGTCCTAACTTTGGGACACCAGCTAAAAAAATATTGCCCTATTTTATCAATTCTGCAGAATAAGCAGGATCGCATTATCATAACTAACATTGTTCTGACTGCAAGAGGGAGGGCAGGAAGAAGGTTCATTGAAGTAATGTTGACCTGATGGTTCATTTTTCTGTCATCACCGATCTCCAGTTTAGAGATCAAGTTCAATGCATATGGCACTGTGTTGTAACTCCTAGTCTATCCACAAGATGGAGCTCCCTACTTGAGAGAGTTGTTTTGTCAGCACTAGCTTTTCATTGATGTCATTTATCTTTTGTACAATATTATAAACATTCTCTAATAGGTCACGGGTATAAGTTCTCAACCTTTCATTGGGTGTCGGGTTCACAATTTTCTGTGCTACCAAGGAATATGGCAGCTTAATTGTTTAAACAAAGTCTGAATGATTTTTCTTAGTTGTAATTTAACTTATGTCCTTGTCAGTGAAAGAGGACCAAGCAACTTAAACTGGAATAAGAATAGACCATAACAGCTGACAAACTAATTTTTCATTAAAATGATGCCTACATATTTAGATATTAAGACTTTTCAGCTGCACACATCATTCCAGGAGTTTTGACCCTTCTAGCCTTCCATAGTTGATTCTTCTGTCAATGGAAGAATTTCTGAACCATGCTTATGAGCACCGCTTAAACATCATTAAAATATGTGGTTATCCTGTGACTTAGCCTACAATTTATTTCAAGGCCATCGGAAAGTAATTATCAAACAATGTCTCATCTCATATCAAATGTGAAAAAGGTCACGACCAAACCTTGCTTGCTAATGACCTCAGGTCATGTATCAATACAGCCTTTGACTGGTGTTTAGACAAACATGCTGATAAAATCTGTTTGTAAATAAAACCCCAAAGCTACAACCTTTGCATTATGACAGTGTTATTAAAACATGTATTGTACAGAACTTCAATAAGTGACTTAAATGATAATTTCCTTAAAAGGATAACTAATTAAAAAGACACAGTAGGCCTCTCATGATGCCCATAAGAGCTCAGCGTATCACCATTATTTTATTATCATGAAGCAACACCGAACCTGTTATATCTATCTCCACTGGGCCTAATTTAAATAATGGGAGGAAAATTTGATCAGTGAATAAAGACCCAATTCTCAAAAGCACATCTAGTAATACCCAGAATTTTCCTTTTTGGTTTCAACTGGGACTGTGCCAGTGCCAACTGTGCCAATTGTGTCACCCGAATAGTGGTGGGTTCAGTCAGTGAGGGGCCCATGTTTCATTGCTTTCTGGTCACCCCTGCAGATCTATCGGGGTACCTGTAGACTGCATACCAAATCCACATATGAAAGGTCTTCCTCTGACTCCATTTTATGTGAGCTTGGCTGTGGGCTGCAGTGTGAAAAGAAGCAGCCTGGTGACACCATGTGTTTCAGAAAAGAATCGCAAAGGTTTATGTGGTGGGTGTTGCTTGGCTAGTTGGCTAGTAAGCACAGTGAGGTGCAGTAAAGTGAAGGTCTTGTAGCACGTTGCCAGGACAATACTCTGGTGATGCACATTAGCCTCACCAACGTTTAGCTGACTGGTAACACATTCAGCTGAGTGAGAGGTACAGGTTCAAATGTCACCTCGGGCTCGAGGGTTCTCACATCGACATTCTTGGCAAATCAGCAGTGGGGTTCCCGCGTGAACACTGCTGCAGCCACAAACAGTCGGACATTCAAAATGAAGGCATGTTTAGCCCAGCATTGGGCAATAGTGGTTCGATGCAGACCTGGAACTGCAATGAGAGATCCGTAGGACCCTTGTTCTTCCTCAATGAGACACTAGGTGGCGGAGTAATATGAGCTGAAAGGGCACTTTGGAAGGGTCGGCATGGTTACGGTGCCGGCTGCTGGCAGAGAGAAGGGGGAAGTGGTTTAACCGGCCTGCAGCCAACAGCTGTTTGCAATTAGATAATTAGCGTTGAGTGTGTGCTGCGAGATCAGCGACTCGACAGGGAGACGCACACAAGAGCTGGCCCGAGAAAGCAACAGCAACAGCAGTCGTTTTATTCAGTTAAATACAACTTGTGTGCGTCAAAGCTTCTGGAGTCTGTGTATGCACATTCATTTACTTGTTACTGACACAAATGTTTTTTTTTTTTTAAATGCAGGCCTTACTTTGAAAAAAAAGAAAAAAAAAGAGCCAGCACCACAACATAGGAAAAGAAAATAAGTACCAACATCAAGATGTCTGCCTGAAGAACTTTAAAATAAAGGGAGAGAAGAGGTGGTGTTTTCAGACTATATTTAAGATTGTTATGCCTTGGTTCAACATTGTGACAGTTAAGTCATCAGTATGCACACAAAATGGCAATTTCCATATCCAAAAAACAATTGTTTTCACGCTTATTACTTGGTCACACAGTACAAAATGTTTAATCTTATCCATCATTAAGTTAGCCATACCTATTACATCCGTGCAACCAAAATGCAGAGCAGCACCTCATTAACACTGTTTACTAACTACATTTAGCCTAATTTGAGCACATGGTAATATTTTTTTTGAATCATTATTGTTATAAAACATACATTATATGACCGAAAGTATCTGGACACCCCTTGGTCTGGGGCTGTTTTCATGCTTTGGGATAGGCCCATTAGTTCCAGTGAAGGCAAATCTTAATGCTACAGCATACAACCACATTCTAGACAATTCTGTGCTTCCCCTACAGTTTGGGGAAACTGTAGGGAAACTGTAGGTTTCAGCATGACAATGCCCTCGGGCACACAGCAAAGTCCATAAAGAAATGGTTTTGTCGAGAACAGCGTCAAAGAACTTGAGTGGCCTGCACAGAGCCCTGATCTCAACCCCATCCAACACCTGTGGGATCAACTGGAAAGCCAACTGTGAGCCAGGCCTGATCACCCAATCAGTGCCCAATCGCAATTCTTTTCTGGCTGAATGGAAACAATTTATGGCAACAATGCTCCAACATCTAGTATAAAGCCTTCCCAGAAAAGTGGAGGTTTTTACAGCAGAAAAAAAGTGAACCAACTCCATATTAATGCCCATAATTTTGGATGAGATATTGCATACCAGGTGCACACATACTTTTGGCTATGTAGTGTATTTTGCAATAAGTTGTTATAAATGTAAAGTATCAACATCTACATGGTGTTGTGGTATGATGGCCAGGAGTGTCGCTAAAATTCTGAAAACACTCCTTCTAGAATTCTGCGGAAATATTCCCATTGAGGGTGTGTGTGCCCTGTGATAAATTGGTGGCCTGTTTAGGGTGTATTCCTGCCTTGATAATGGATGGACGGATGAATGGATGTTCCCATTCTTTGTTAATTTTCAGGTAAAACAAAACAAAACTACAAACAAAACATTCATGATAAAACTGTGAAAGTCCTGCCCTCATTGGTTCCTTTGTTTAATGGTCAACCTCAAAGTGTACTGTTGCACCCAAGTTCAATTGATCATTTGATATCAATGCATTCACTGCCTTTTTTCTGAAAAGCATAGGATTTCCATTACATTCCATACCAGTGGAACTGACATCCCCAGTCAATCGATCTGATTGGTGCCGGTTTCCAAGGATAAATTGGTGCAATACAATCAGCAACCACAACCACAGGTGTACTGTGTGCAACATGAGAGAATTTGATGTGGCTTGATTTGATAAACCCACACCTATTTCTCTTTTAGGACAATATTTCTTCTATGGTTACTGAAAGGATCACTTCTATTTCCAAGGAAATCTGACATATTGAGTATGAAAATGTACAGCTCAATTTAGGACCTTGAAGTTTATGGGTATTTAATGAATATTTTTTTAATGTATTTTTTTCAGGAATGCAGTAAAGCCTATTATAAACATTAACCTCCTTATATTGAGACTAATTTCAGTGGACGTTTAATATAATTGAATATTAATACAGTATTTACAAATGTTAAATACTTTTTAAGACTTCCTTTTGTAGGAATTTTAAAGTGTGAAAGTAACAATGAAACACATCATATTTGATAAAAACTTTGATCATATGCATCAAAAAGGGAACAGGTATACAGTACTGTCATTCCAAAAATTCCTACCTTCCAGCTTATCCCATGATCACAAAAATAAAAAAGAGTCAATGTGGTATGTTAGTGTTGGCTGCACACAACATACAAATAATGTTGATAAACTTATAAAATATGAGCTTAGTGGAGCCAGGACAACATGTACACTAGCTACTCCTACACACAGCTGCTAACACTGAGCAGTAAGCATACAAAAAATGAAAAAGGAAAAGTTTATCCAGAAGTTTTATGAATCAGTCTTGCTTAGAATGAAACTAGGATTTAGTGTCAGACTTCGTTGTTTCCTTGCAAAATCTCCCCTTGAAACCACTGGAAAACAGTTTGCTTGTGTTTCTCCACCCACTGGATGTTAATCAGGCTCTTCTTTATGACGGTCTCAAAAATATTGTCACCAGAGTGGTAAAGGGACATTTCGTTGTAGATTTCTTCTAGCTTCCTTAACTGCATTGAGGCAAAGGAATCAAAATGGAATGTGGTTAAGGAATTAACTGTGACCTCACCATCTGAAAACTCATTCTCATTGTCACAGAGAACATGCTCCCTTCCAAAATAAGGTCAATAACAAACACAGAACTAAGTAAAGGTGGGGAAGAATGCAACAGAGAACTAGAGAATTTACAGACATCATAGAGCTGATGCATGTAATGAACTGGGTTATGTTACAATGAATTTTACCTTTTGTTCTTCGTATCTCGAAGGAACTCTCTGTGTTATTCCATGAATTAAGGGATAAAGTGAAAACTTGTTCCCAAACCTGAAAAAAGCCATCCCATTCATGTTAAACAGCATCTGGGTGTAAAAAGCAAGACCCATTTATAAAGGAATTCCAATTTTTTTTGAAATCCAAAAATATGCCACTCCTTGCCTATTTCATTTTAAATATATTTTAACAGATAAGGTCAGCTGAGAACAAATTCTCATTAACAATGATGACTGTGCTAAGAGTATAAAAACACACAATCAACAACATAATACCATAGCAAATACAGTATAATACAAAACAATACAAAACATACAGCACAGCCCAGCACAGACAGAACAGGAGGATTGGCTGGTTAACAGATGCACTGATCAGCTATGATCTTCAGTGTGGACCTCATAAGAAATGCTCTAGAACCGAAACCGAACCCCATAATGTGTGGACTCTGTAAGCCACTCCGTCTACAAAAACAGCAGAAGCTCACCTTTTGATGATGTTGGGCCACTGGGATACGACAAAGTCCCAAACAAGGGACTGCCCCACCACGTTGTTGGCGATAACGTCAACAGTGAAAATGAAGTCCTCTGGCTTGATTATATTTTGGTTCAGAGTATATTCCAGGTACCTGTCACAAAGAATGGGATATCAACGTTTTGGTTCTATTTTTACTTTCCTTCCCCAATGTTCATCATATTTATAGGCTGTACTACAGCTGTAATATCCTTTGTCGACTGTAGAGGATTCTCACAAGCGCAGGCTGCATTTTTGTCTCTGTGTTTCCCCAGCTTAGCTGCACAGTCACTGTACTAGGGCAGTGGTAACCAACCCTGTTCCTGGAGATCTACCTGTAGGTTTTCACTCCAACCCAAACAAAGCCAGACCACATTCAAGAGCTAGAGATCCCATTGAGCTGCTAATTAGCAGAATTGGGTGTGCCAAATTAGGGTTGAGATGAAAACCTACAGGATGGCAGATCTCCAGAAACAGGGTTGGTTACCACTAGAGGAAGGTGCAGCTGGTGTAGGCGGATTAAAGGCACTTGAGGAGCTGCTACTACTCCTGTGTTGAGGCAGGACCAGGCTTCCAACTGAAACCCACGCTCTATAGGCCCCAGAGCCAATCATGTGCCATCCCCGAGAACTGCCACCACAGCTAAAGTCAGGATTCAGTTCACAATTTGGGGTACACCACTGCACTCTATGAAAAAATTGTTTTTTGGTAAATCCCCATAGAGGAACCTTTTTATGGAACCCTCTATGGTTGGTCTAAAAAGAGTGAAACCATTTTGGTACCGACTGTTACGACCCCTGTCGTAAGTTGAGTTTACATTTGTCTCTGTTGCGTGTGTGTGTTTCTTCTCTTCAGTTCGTCATCTGATTGGCTATTTCCGTCTCTGGTTACTTGGCTCTGAAAAAGCCACCATTTGTCAGCTACCAGTGGAGACTCGCTCTTTGAACTTGTGCTTGGTGTGCAGTGGGTAATGATTGCTGATTGGATTTCGTGTTCGACCATTCGCTCGTTCTTGACCTCGACTCTCATTTTGCCCTATGCTCATCCTATAGTGCTCCGGTTAGTTAGTGTGTTCCCAGTTGGACTACAAATCCTTCCATCGGGACACAACTTTTCCTCTGTTATTTTTCCTTTATTATTTTTTTAAGGTACTCTGTGTGGAGTTGTCATACACCAAGTAAGTAATTGTCCAAAGCTCAGCGTTCAAAGCTGCCCCGTGCCCAGTGCCCTTTGAAGACTAGCCAGCTTTCAGTTAGATTTGGAAAGGCAGATTTCCCTTACCCATTCCCCACTCATTTCCCTTATCATTCATCCTGTTAAGGTCTGGCCCTACACCAGGTCATAACACCGCAAAGAACGACTGAACCAGATAGTGTTCCTCTGTGGAAATACAGAGGAACCTTTTGGATCCCCTTCTGAGAGTGTGTACCAAGGAATAGTGCTATAGCTAGATGTGCCACCCTGGACGGCCCATGTCTATAGCACTGTATATATTAATTTACAACAAAACAGCATTACCAAAGAGATTATGAAAGAGTCATGATGTAATTAAGTGTTTTGAGATGTCTCCATTCTGACCTGTTGAGGATCCAGACATGCTTGGTGCAAGCCAGGGCTTCCGCCAGCCTTTTTCTTTCTTGATCACTGGGGGAGGTTTTCATCATCTCCCAGGCAAAGTCCCACTCCAGTTCCCCCCCTGAAGCTATGGCACTGCAGTACACCATGAGCCTCAGGTTGGGGTGTATCCTGCAATATGCATCACATTCACTGACAAATACAACTTTAAAATGCTTCCACCTTTTAATGCTTTATCTGAGATCTTGATATTGATTATTGATACACTTTCTCTATGTGTCTATGCATGCGTTTTGTCACACATACTCTTCTTTCTCCATAGTTTATATGAAGAAAGATGTGGAAAATCAGCTGTTGGCTATGAACTCTTCATGCTACCCCTCTGATACTTGGTTTTAATATTGTAACATTACCAATAAATAGAATAAATCGAGTGATCAATAATCACAGACACACACACATGCACACACATGCACAGACACAGATACAGACACACACACAGGTAAGTAAACATATTGAGAACTTAGAGCAGGATCAGAACACTGGATATAGCTGTTCACTGCCAGCCAGCCTGAGTATTTAAAACATTTTCACCAACTGTCAAACAAAACAATTGTTTGCTCACAGATTTGTGGTTGGGTCCTTCCTCAACCGGTTGAATAGATCAGTTGCCATCTTTTTGCACTTAGGAAGTTCAATGGCACAAGCAAGTGTGACTGCATTAATCTGGTTAAGCCTGTGGATTCAGAAGAAAAACACACTGAATTGTGATAGGATTCTCTCATATAATTAGACCATACCATCTCACATAGTGTTTTAAGACTTGGACTTATTCAAGAAGTGAATAATGTCACATTTTCAAGGGATGATAACCACAGAAAAGTTGTTCATCTTCAATAGCAATATGAAACATTAGAAGACAGCAGCATTAACTTTTTAAAAATCTTACAAGAGACTGGGGATAATTTCTGATTATAATTTGCACCATAGACCTGTTTTACACAGCTGTGAATCACTGACCACTCTGATACTAAAATCTTCAATAACACACCCCCAACCACGAGTCTCCTCCCAATTCGGTGTATGTCGAGTCCCCTTAATTTACAAACAAGCTCCAGTGCGTCAGTGCGTCCGTGTGAGAAAAATGCCACTTCGCCAGTGCACAGGCACACCACATGCCATGCGCTAGCCAGAAAATACAGCCCCTACTTGTAACTTGTCAATTTGATTCTAAAAGCTATACGAGCCTAGTTCAAGGCCCAAAAACCAAACCACGTTAGCAATAATCCAGCTGTATAAATGCATGATACTGTTTCAGCAAATATTCAACTGTAACTTCTAAATGCTTTATCCTGCTTCAGTAAATATTTAACTGTAGGTCATAAATGTGTGATTTATAAAAAGTGAGCTCTCTAAGTCCCCCAAAATAAGTCATTTGCTATGTTAACCTTAATTTTTCAAAAAGATAAACATAACACTTACTGGGCAGTGTGACTGTCTGGGATGGATGCATTCATTGTGAAGTTTTCAAAATGGTCATAAAGTGGACCTACTAGCTTCCTTAAATATGCCTGGAAACACATTATCTGTATTTATTATGTTATACAGTAGTCACATGTATTTCATATTGAAGTGGTGTGATGGCGAGTTGATGCTTTAGTTGATTGACTGACCTTCATGGCACCACAGATCTCAGAACGGTCAAACATGAGGATTAAATGAAACAGGTTTTCTCTGGCAGATTCCCACGTCATAAACTCTGTGTCATTCAACAGATACTTGGTGGTGTTTAAAGCCAGGGTGATATTGACATATTCAAATCTTGATAAGAAAAGAGATAACAATAAATATGTTAAGGTTTACAATTAATATTTGCCATTCTTAGACCTCTGATTAATTTGGCTGTAAATCTTAAGAATGAATCTAACAATATTTGCATTTTTAAAGTTTCTTGAGAACATGTTAAATCACTACAAAATCACTATCAACTCATAATGTGAAGACACTATCCAGAGAAGAGAAGAGACCATTGAGCTGACCTTGCAAGATTAAATGCATCATCAATTAGCTGAGCTCTGCTGAGGGTGGGTATTTTCTGAAATATGAAACGCATAAAATGGTGAATGTGTGAAAAATGCAGGACCCTAAGCCTGTTCTTCATGTTTCCCTAATACGATCCATTGATAGAACAGGACATTTTACTAATGCAATTCAGTGTAAATACGCACCTTGCTACTTGAAGCTGTTGTTGTACATTACGTATCAACACCTGGGACTAGAAACTGCTATCTCTGAGTTGCAAACATAAGTCCTTAACCACTACAATGCACTGGTATCCTTAAACATCCATTTAAATTATACTTCAGCACTGGGGTTCAACCCCAATTCTGTCTGCACCTATTTCAGCAACACTGGATTTCATGTTTAATCTTATTATGTTTAATCTTATTATTCTTAGTTGCACCAATGATCACTGATGTAAGGTAGTCCATATTAGAAGCTGCTCTTAGGTCAGGTCTGCTGTATTTATCGCTGTCTAATCATATCCAAATAACAGTTTAAGATACCTAATTTTATGTTGATTGCTACATTATTTACAAAAAAATATGAAAATGATTTTTGCAATGACTGTGGTACCTAACATTCTAAGTAATTATACCCATATTATTGTGTTGTAAGTTCACATTTTTTAAAAAGACTAGACAAACTCAGGTTTATGTGATATAAATTATGCTTTACCTTAATTGTGTTACAGGGGGGAGGGGGGGGGGGGCGTCTTTCTTATCATCAGAAAAAGTGACAACAACCAGTCTTATTACAACACGGCTATGTTGCTTTCGCTGTGATTATGTGAGAAACGTCTTAACTTATGTATGTAAATACAGCTTTTCAAAAACGATCCTGTAGTGGAATATTTATTGTTGCTACCTGAAAGCCTCGAAGCAAATTGAAATCAAGATGAATGTGTGCAGGATTTACCCGGTGATCTGTTTCCAGCTGTTGAAGAAGTTTTTCCCAGTTCTCAGGGTCGTAGTTAACTCTGTAATATCCAGTGCAGTTAACATTGGCAATAATCCACTCATTTTCCTCACACTGATACACTGGCTTCGACACTAGTGAGCAAAAAGGGCACCTGTCAGATAAATTCAGCCTTCTCTAGGTCTGACATGTTCCAAGTAATAGAGCTTTCCCATGTAGTCATTCACCCCACAGATACATCCCCTTTAACATCACTACAATTTCATTACAAGGCTTATCAACATTATTTATTAATTTCACATTTGATATCATATTTCTGCAGGCATCATGACTGGCATTCAAACATCCTTGTATTATCAATTTCAAACATAAATTCAGTTACAGGCAGAAAACTGAATGGAAGGTGGGTATGGAGGTTTTTAATGCATATAACAAAGCCCTTGTCAAACAGCATTAGATTTGTTTTAAACAATAAAATATTTCACTAAAACATGTATTGTCCCACATGCTCATTCATGTGTACTCACGTGTAACATTAATGAAGCACTCCAATTCAGAAAAATCACCACCATTTGTTGTTCCAGTGTTCCTGAATGAGATCGGTTCTTACCTGGTCCATCCACAGTCAGCAAATGAGATTCAATCTCTCCTGAGCCTGATTTCATCACTTTTATTGGTATCTGCCAAATCTGCCTATAGAGAACAAACAGACATAGACATAAGAAATGAGAGAGTACACAGCAAAATTTTCAGCGTTAAATCAACTCTTATAGAGTACACTGTAAGCGTGGAATTTGTCTTTAATTAAACAATTAAATTTTTTTTATTTAACCTTTATTTACCCAGGGTAGGTTTGCTGAGCACGGGCGCTCTTTTGCAGCAACGCCCTGCTTCACACTCATACACATTCACACCTGGGAGCTGCCCAGTACAACCACAATCCTCTATTGTTGGCCACTGAGCAGCTCCACTGGAGGGGAGAACATTTTTTTTTCGGCCAATTAAATCAGGGGATGATTAGGTGGCAAGTTTTAGTGAGAGCCAGATCTGGGATTTCAGCCAGGACACCGGGGAACCCCCTACTCTTTACGAATACTGTCATGGGATCTTTAATGACCACAGTGAATCAGGACCTCAGTTTAACGTCTCATCCGAAAGATGGCATCTCCTACAGCACAGTGTCCCCGTCACTGCACTGGGGCATTGGGTAATAATGGTAATTAAGTAGCCATTACTTATTCTTTTCTGTTTTAGAGGAACTCATTCCCATTACTAAACCAAATTAAGTGTTTTGCAATATTCAGGTGAAATATTCAGTATAATAATCATGTTAGGCAGAGATTACTTGATATAATAAGTTTCTGCAGGGCTAGAAACCTAAAAATTTTTACACTGGGAAACTGTGCTCTCAAGAAGGTAGCTAACGTTAGACTGGTGTAACCAGGTGCAACCATGTCCTGTTAAGAATTTGTTTTCATAGCAACATTACTGTATAATAAGCAATACACTGCTGTTGGTGCTGTATACAGCACATTGCCATAGATTTTGTGTTAATGTTTTTGTATGACTGATGAAATATTACAGCAATCATCTTTAACTGTAATCCAAAATATACCGATGTTCCTTTAGTGCAAAAAAGGACCAATCAGCTTGTTACCTGATTTATTTATTTATTTGTTTTTTTGCTGACCACAGCCAGTTGAAGGTGAAATTAATCAACAATTTTTGTAGGAGTTTTCATTTTTGAAAAGAATATTGTAGCATTTTGGTCCACCTGACTGGAAGCCTAAATGCTCTGCTGAATTTGTATTTAGCGCAGTGGTTAGTGCAGCTGCCTCTCCCTTCGGAGACCCAGGTTTGAGCCTCACCAGATCCCTGCCGTGACACTGGTGTCAGAAGTGGATGAGGGGCCCAGATGGACAGGGGGGGGTGGCAGCCAGTGAGTGGGATGTGAGCATGAGGGCAGACTCTGTGGAAGGCGGGGAGCAGTGTAGTGATATGTTCCTGAGGCTGCCTGATAGCTGCCAGCAAGTTGTTCTAATTTTAACAGTGTGTAGGAAATTATGAATGTGAACTTAACGATTTTTGAGTAGTGTTTACTAATGTTTCGCGTATTGAATTTGCATGTTCAGTGTATTGAACTTAAATGTTTAGGGTATTGATCTGTCCCCTCTATTCAATTCAGACTCATAGTGCATACTACTTAACCAGTTATGTTTCACCATAAAAGCTCAAATGGTTTTAGGCAACGGGTTCCCATGCAATTTTCTAGTAAAGTGAGCGTATCTGGGATTACAGTGACCATATCGTCCCAAATGGACTCATACGGTGAGCTCCATAATGTTTGGGACAAAGACATTTTTGTGTATTTGCCAACCTTCTGGCATGTACACTTAAACAAATATTGAGAATCTGCACTTTAACTGCATGTGAATTGTTTGATTACAAATCTTAAATTGTGGAGTACCGAGCCAAATCAGGAAGAAATATGTCTTCGTCCCAAACATTATGGAGCTCACTCTGTCAAGTTGAACTAACACTAGACAAAAATCCACGTCATTCTCATCCAATGGCAGATGCCAAAACTAGGGGAACAGCCAGGATTGGAACTTTCACCAGGAGATAAAAAAAGACATGGACAGTCTCACACAGTAAAAATGTTCAATGTTAAATGAATTCTTACAGAGGACATGGTCCTAAATGGATCGTATGTACTCTGTCAGAGTTGAATTAACACAGGACATTTTACTGTGTTTGGACAACACTTTTCTTCTCTTTTCAAGCCCCTGTCCTCTTAGTTTAATCTATCCTAGTGTGATGTTAAAAATGGTCTCTTGGTCAAGACTGACTGTCCTCTATCCATGTTGAAATGTTCCTGTGACACTTCTCCAGATTCGGTGTTGATGGTTATCAGAGGGTAGCCTGATTGCTCTGTCCAGGTGTCCATGACTTCTGCAACAGGTATGTCAAGACTGTTCTTGTCCACTACCTTGAAATAAAACAGGAATTAATTTTTTCTTAAATTTTTCTGCATGTGTGTTTGGCTAAACATGTAGATGTTGCAATATTGCGTTTTGAACTTACCCTCTGTAAGTGACTCCAAAGGTCTTGTGTTTCAGCGCTATTGTACTGATAAGCCTTTAGAAATGACTGGGGAGATAGATTTTATATTCCATGAATGCAAACTCAATGGACCCGACTGGTTGAATATCACAAACTAGTTAAACATGGGTGAAAAGCTGACTTTCTGATTGTATTGGTTAATCAGTCAGTGGTGAGAGTAAACTGTTGTCACAGGACTTCGGATTGTAAATATAAAATTATACATTACTTTTAAATACGGCAGTTTACATGTAGCCTTGTAAGGCTACAAGATTATGATGCCATTTTTGTTGCCCTTGATAAGACTACAGAAATGAATAACATTGCAATTAATTTCATGTAATAGCACAAGGCTCCCATGGAAGCAGGGATACTCAGATCTGGCTCTCAGGGCCCGCAGTACTGCTGGTTTTCATTCCTCCCCTCTAATCAGGGACAGGTTTAAGCCTGCCACATCAGGTCAGTATTATCTCTGGCCAATGAACGACTTTACTATGGACTATCAGGCAGAAGAGAAAAATAGAAGTACTACTGACCTTGAGTGCCCCTGCTTTAGAGTGCCTAAATGTTTTGTTGACAGATGTTGCAGCCATCCTGAAGAACTTTATGTCCATTTTCAATGAATTATAACCTTAAAAGCTGATCCTGGATCAGAATCCTCATTCTACTCAAGAAGGTTTCGTATGGGATCATGGTTAAAAAGAGCTCTTCTAGAGGCAAGACTAATTTAGTTCCATTAATGCTGGCAGTTTTTGTGAATTTGGAAGAATGGGACCTTGAAAGTATTTTAGATGTCATTGAAATTGTGGTATAGGTAAGCGTGGGAACCCTGATAGCTGTGGCTATAGAAAATAAACAGATATGTACAGGTCTTCAACTCTTTGGGCCATGTTTATGGGGCTCAATGGAAAAGGAAAATCAATTCTGCTCACCTGGACACCCTCTTTAAAGACACTCTCTGTCAAAGTATTGGCCAGCATTCTCAATACTGCTGCCCCCTAGAGATAGACACAACACTGGATTTATTGTTTTGACATACAGTATGACAAAAGTCTGGACTTATAGACTAATTTTGTCTCAATTCAAAGCTTAAATCCTGTTTTGTTGGACAAATATAAACGTCAAATATTTGTCTAAGATTTTGCTGAATCAAGCTCTCTGTCATTAACTGTCTCCACCCAAATTCAGACCAGTAAGACCCTGAACGTTGTCTTGGCGGTAGGATGAAAGAAATCAATTAGCTTTCTGCCCTTTGGTAAATTGTAAGGTCTAAGCTAGCTAACTATCATCTAGCTTAAGGACTGATGCTAGTTGGGTTGCTTCTTACTTACTAGGCTTGCAAAAGGTTATTTTGTCAGCACTTGCCATTTCATGCAATAGTGCATTAATAATACACTTCGGCATTTAGCAGATGTGCCTATCCTTTTTCACACACTCTATTTAAACAGAAGGATATTTGAATGAAGTAATGCAGGTTAACCACCTTGCTGAAGGGAACAACAACTGTGTCCCAGCTGGGAATAAGCTAACTATTACCTTACACTGCCACCCCTGACATTTTCTTGATTTGAATTTTACACTACACGTCCAGTGTGTTATCTCTTAGAGTCAACACTGTCAGTATTGAATTAACTCTGAACATACTAAGTAACCTGCTAGCTGAATTTATCAGTGTTTCATTGAGAAAGGGGAGAAATAGGGAAGTCTTGTCATGTTCTGCCAAGTCCTAAATGTCAGCAAAGGCAAAGTAAAACATTGACACAGACAGACAGCTACCCTAGAGTGAGGATATACAATGAGACGACATCAGAAAGCCATACTGTCAGGCAGTAATTAAAAGGCATTACCACAAACCTATTAGTGCTGATCCCTCTCACATATATGTATACATGTCAACATAAAAGCAATGAAAGGATATGGAGTCAGAAATGCCTGGTCAGCTCTTTCAGACAAACAATACAATTCTTATGGGTAATGTTAAAAAGCAGTAGGATTGGAAAAGAAAGGGGAAAATAATGTAGCAGTTTGAAATTAATTGAAAACTGGACCTTGCTGTAGGTGATAATGTCATACAGACTCAGGATGTCATCAGGAGTTTGTAGATCATTGTCACTGAGGAAATGATAGAAGTCCTCTGAATCTATAGACATCGCCTTCTGGATTTCCCGAGCGATAATAAGATCTTTCTGGAAGGAACAGATGTAAAAAAACTTTTCAGAAAGGACTGCTTATAACCAGCAAGCTCCATCTTGGTCCTGGAGAACTGATAGGTCTGCTTGTCTTTTCAACCACAAAATGAACAGCCAGTTTAAACACAATAGTGGCAATACTGGTACAACGCACTAGTTATGCAAGTAATTAGCTTATCCATAAAATCAGTAATCAATAATTAACTGTGCAATCTGCTGCTGCAATGGATAGATTAAGCTTAATTGAAGAGAAACATCTAAAATCAGTAGACACTAACGGCCACATTTACTAAAGAACTGTGACTGCTTTTCGAATGCAAAAGCAGTCTCTACAAGGTCACACTTTTTTCTTTATATAAAATATAAAATGCATCAGTTAATATGAAAATTATTTGTTTTATTTAAATGATGCATGACTTCCATTGGCCAATTTGTCATCAGCAAGCAGTATGAAAACGCCATTGTGAATTCAAATAGTTGTCTTCTTGTGTGTGTGTGTTCAGTAGAGTATACAATGAAATAAAAATGCTTGGCACCTTGTAATCTGGACATGTATGCATGCCATGAATGTTCTAAGTCGTTGATTGCATAGTGAGAACCAGTATTGGTGAACTGATTTTGTGTTGCTATGTGCGCCCGCAATAGAGCTGCATTAGCGCAAAGGTTTTTCCTTGATTAATTTTGGCCTGAGTCTCCACGGTTGGCCACCCCCGACCTATGAGAAACAACGTGCAGAATAAAGAGTTGGGAAATACTTGCTTTGCAATACATTACTTATGGACACGAAAGAGAATGAAACACACAATATTCCAAGTGGGCTCCACTTTGTCCACAGCAAGGTATGACATGTATGTTGCAAACCCCTCCTTCAACCACAGGTCACTCCACCATCTCATTGTAACCAGGTTTCCAAACCACTGTATTTAGGGAAAGAGAAAAAGGAAGACCAGCTTAGTTAGATACATTTGATGAGGCATGGGGTATTTGATGTGTTTTGAGCTGTATGACTGTATTGTCTGTGTGTCATGCTACATGTGTTACAATAGGGTGTTGATTTTAATATTTGTGCAGTAGGCATGGTGGGTGTGACTGAGGAAACAGCCACCACATTAATCACAGGCACTAGTCAGCCAGTCTAAATATGAAAGCAATGCAGTCACATTGACTGTATGTAAGAAGTCAAGAGGATAGAATGATATTGCTGAACTTAATAGTATCTGACACCAAGCCAGTGAGTTAAGAGTTAACAGCATGTGAAAACACGATTTCTTTTAACGATCTGGCCAATTTTGGCTCTTTGACCAAGGTCAGTTGACATTGTTACAGCTGTCAGTGTAATAAATTCCTGTTAATACTTGTACATTATATTTGACCTCTTTCCATAACCTGACTTTCTAGGACAAGAACATTTCAAGGCTTTTGAAGCACAGTGGGAACTCTGCTTTGGCTTGACTAATTTCACAGCAGTGACTCTAAAATGACTTCCTGTCTTCTCAAAACAAAGCAGTTTACTCTTTTGATCTTGAAAGTGATTCCACATTTCAGTTTGTGCTTGCAAGCCAGCAAGCTAAATAACCTCTTTGGTATAACACAAAATGGAGCATGAAAAACTAAAAATCAGTTCATATAATAATAACTGATAGGAACAGTGCCTCCAGGTTAAATACATGTCATACAATAGCGCCAATAATAAATTAAATTCATGAAGATGTACCATCAATGTATATATATATATATATATAAGAATCCATGCATGATTTTACTTGACACGATTCGATAATGAAATTATAGTCGAGTTGTTTTATGTATGTCAACACTAGGATCTGGCTGGTCAACTTAAGACTCAACTGGTGACTCTGATTATTACTATTGATAAATAGTCTACAAGGAGCATGGCTGTAAAGTACATAAATTGTATATGGTCACTGAACTGTGCATGGATTACAGAGCAGTCGTTCACTTAACAATTCCCCTGACAGGGGAATTCCTGATATAAACCCTCTGGAATGGGACGACAAATACAGGAAAATTACTGATGTTTTGTTAATTTGCTTAAGTAATCAGTTAGTTCATTATAATGTGTTAAGTGTTATATATTCAATTTGTTTGAAAAAAAAAAAAGATCTAGTTGTGAACCAATAATATCAGATACAAATAGCTAGCAAGCTAGCTGCTATGACATTATGCTGTCAATTGTAATTTTGCTTACTAGTTTGCCACTATTTGACCTAGCTAGCTCAAACCACAGGGATTCATGCATTGCTGCAAACAATAGCTAATTGCTGACAGCGGTCAAAGCTCGACAATTTTTTCGAAAAAGTTATTTTTAATTTTGAAGGTAAGTAGGCCGATGAAAGGCTAGCATGTGTAGCCTAACTAGCTAACCTGGTATGTGGCTAACGAGACAATAATTTCACAGTGCTTCTATTCCCAATCCAGGGTTCCAATGTGTTGAGATACAGGGAGTCCCCAGCACCGGAAGACAGTTAAACCTATTTCCGGTCTAGGTCTCCATCTTGTGAAACAGACCCATTATCATGTCTACAAACTTATATACTATGGTCATGCTTCTAATACGTACATTTTTCCAAGACCGATTATTTTCCCTGTTTGAAGGAATTGTTGTAGTTTTTTATGGTGTCCTCGTGTTTATGATTTCTGTAATGGTACATGAGGCTTATAAAACATTCACTAAGAGGGCATGATCACAGGAAATACCTGATGGGCCAGTTCATGAGCTATAATAATGGCAGTCATCTCTTTATCTGGTGTGGCGGAGTGGCCTGCGTCATACAGGAAAGTGTTCTCGGCGTAGATGATCAGACCCCAGTTCTCCATGCCCATAATGTCACCAGATACTTCAGGCACGGCTAACTGATCTATGATGGATGCAAAAAAGAAATTAAAATTCTGTTGTACATTGGGATTGATAGTATACAAAATGCTCTAATAATGCATCATAAATCATTCATTATGCCATGAGATAAAGATTTATAGTTACTTTATCAAATTCATGAACAGGAACGTAATTATATTTCCTTTCGGTGTAAAGTATGCCATTTTTAAACGAATGATGGTGGTCTGAAATAACTCTCTCTTCTATATAAATGTTCACTTCATGTTCACTTCTGATTTGCAGGATGCACTAGTAATTGGTTAGAATGTGAAATGGATTTTTGTTATTCAATGAACATCTTATCCAGAATTTAACTACCTTTAACCACAGGATATATCACCCAGCAGCCCAATGCATCATTTTTAAAAGCAACAGTTATGATTTCTTGTGCACCAGTGAACTACCTGCAACAGAGGTGCACAACTCCTGGAGGGCCGATATAATGTGATGTAAGAATTACAGGGTTCTAAGTTGAAAACAAATTATACAGTATATTAATTCTGTAATAATCATGATTTACATGTGTGCTGTCAATAAATGTAAAAAGTAAAACATCTGGCTGCTATTCCGCTTTTCAGGAAGTTTTCAGTTATAAAACCAATGAGCTGACACGAAGATCGCACTATCTCAGAACTGTAGAAATGGCAATTAGGGCCCTGTAATTTGCAGGTGTCTGTATGCTGGTTTCTGGTGTGTTTCAGTGCTTAAGTGTTTAATTTAGGTCACTGATTGGCTAAAGGTTGCACATGCCTAGTTTCCAAAGTCTGGCTAACGGGAAACCACAAAAACCTGCAGAAACTATTGCTGTCCCAGACTACACCCCTTATCTTAAAGGTAGTTGTACACCCCTTGTCTTAAAGGTAGCAACAACAAAAAGGCATCTGTACAAACAAAGGAGAGAAATTTGCACAGGAATCAATATTCATTTAATGGGGAATTCCATTGTAATACAAACTAGAAGAGTAGTTGCCCTCCTGATTAAAATGCACTCTCAGCCAGCTCTCTATCTGCAGCGAGTTCAGAGATCTAGCTAAAAACTCCTGCGCATTTTCAGGTACTTGCTTTACTAAAGACTACAACAGGCAAGTACTTACAGTCCATGGGCAGGTGTTAGACAATGCCAGTCACAGGTTGCCACTTCTACTGAATACAAACGGAGGGGCTGGGCGTTACTACTTGGCTGGAGAGAGGATAACGTTACTTGCTAGCAAGCTAGCCACTAAAGAAAGAAAATATAGGTTTATGTGTTCAGTTCAGTTTATTAGTGCGGTAGTGTCAGTTTTCCATCCATCCATTCATTATCAATACCCGCTTATCCTGGGCAGAGGGTTCTGGAGCCTATCCCAATGTGCATTGGGTGAGAGGCAGTAATACATCCTGGACAGGCCACCAATCTATCACAGGGCAAACAAACCATTCACTCACACACTCATATCTATGGGCAATTTGGAGTCTCCAATGAGCCTATGTATATGTCCTTGGACTGTGGGAGGAAACGGCAGTGCCCAGAGGAAACCCACGCAAACACGGGGAGAACATGCAAACTCCACACAGAAAGGCCCAGGTTGGATTTAAACCCAGGACATTCTTGCTGTGAGGCAACAGTGCTACCCATTGCACCTGTGCCATTCCAACACTTTCATTTATTTGTCATTCACTGTAAAGGAAAAATGGCTGAATCCATGCCTATGTGTTTCTTTCAGCTAGAATGTGTGTTTGCATGCATTTATATTTATGCATGTCCCTCTCATAGCCTACATTTATATGCATTACTATCATAACTTGCTCATAACAAGCACAATACAAGAAGAAATTATATTTGTAGAATAACATGCTTTCATCTCACAAAAATGCCAACTTACTCACACATACAGGGCACCTGGCTATAAGTCATTAATTCAAACTTGCACAATCTAGGACATATCAAAATTAGGCCAAGTTACAATAAACAATATTGGCTATCTTAGCCCACACAAATTAAATAAGCTGCATTCTAAAGCAGTGCTTCCCAATGTTTTCTGAATTATTTCAAGTAACCTGGCCCTGTGTTTTTTCATTTTGCCATCTGAAGAGAAAGTGGTCTTAGCCAATATTGTTTATAGTAACTTGGCCTAATTTTGATTTCAGTATTTTTAATTGCAAGCCTAGGTTTCAATTAATGACTTATAGACAGTGAGTCTTGGCATTTGTGTAAATTGAAAAACATGTTTTTCTTCATATTAACAATAGTAGGCCAATACATGTTTGTTTAGCGTCAATGTGTTTAGTATTAGGTTTGGCATTGTTTTGGTGATCAGTGATTTCACCATGGTCTCTGTCCTGCTAATGTTCTCCTGTATCTGTACTATGGATACCCCACCTCATCCAAGGACATCCTCATCAAAAACGGGCCATGGAGAGCACAGAAGATCAAGTAATAAGTCCACTATGCTAGCTACCTTGCAAGTTAATACTGTTTACAGTTGGAACAGCAGTGAGTACAATCTGACGTCACTTCAGTGAACATCCCCTTCGCCTAGAGAGAATGAATCAGTTATGCCTTGATCTGTTAAATGAGCTATATGTTGTTTTGGGGGGAATCCCCCTTCAGATATGCGCCATACATTTTTTTACGATTTTATTTTAGCTAGTACTCTGCAAGAAACCTTTGCTTTTTGCATCATACAATTTCAAAATCAACATATATACACAAGTTCAGTCATTACGATACAATGAAAAATCTTTGGCTTACCAAGTTTTCTCAAAGGATATTCTATGCCACTATACTCTTCAAGAAAGTCCAGAATGTTTCTGGTGATACTGTGAGCATAATCCACATGCCCAGCAGCTATGGCTTCAGGCCTTGCCCATGTCTACAGTAAAGAAACACAGTAAAATCATTTATGACTGAAAGGTGATGCTCTTTGCATGTGTGTGTGTGTGTGTATGCACATATATATATATATAAGTTGTATGTTGCTGCTATAGTACATGCAAGCTGTTTGTGTCATGTTAGCTGTTGTAAGTTATGTAATTACATTCCATATACAGACACAAGAACCTTCTTCAGTTGTGATCTGTGAACCTGTCAAGATATTTCAATAAATGGTCAGATCATGCAAAATGGTGGGCTAATGAAGAGGAGAAGTTGGCCTGAATCCATGGATCCATGGATTTTTGTGGAATGGATCCACAGAAATTTAGCTATCTTAGAGTTGAGAGATGGCTCAACGGACTGAGCAGAGATTCCAGATAACCAGCTCTCTATTCTTACTGAATGTGCCAGCTCCCATGTCTTGCAGTCAGAACATTACAATTATATAAATAATCTGAAAATGTATTATTGGGCATGGCCAAATAAAACCTTTTGGATGTGCTTTGCTATAATGTAGCACGGAAATTTCCTGTTGTTAAGAAGAAAGGACTGAAGGAAGGAATTAAGAGAGTATCTGACCAGTCTAAAGCAAGGGCGTCCAATCTTATCTGAAATTATTGGATTATTTAGACCAGGTACGTACAATCTTATCCAAAAAAGACTGATGTGGGTACTGGTTTTTATTTGCGCCCAGCACTAAGACATTTGATTCTACTTATCAAGGTCTTCAACCACAATTTGTTAATTAGTTGAGTCAGATGTTGTGGTGCTGGCAATCTGATGTGAAAGCAGTCCTTGAGGTCAGAATGAAGATAGATGAACATACCCTTAGCATGGTCCTCTCATTTTTGGTCTCTTTGGATTTCATGCAGGACACTGTGAAGGCTAGGAGGTAAGTTGACATCTTCACAGTAGGAACAAACTCGGAGACTAACCATTGTTCTCCATCAATTTCCATTTCAACTTGGTCTAAAAGTATGAGAAAGTTGGGGCATATGAGGACAAGTTAGTGTCATATATTTCATGTTAAATCAGTGGTTTCAATTCAGGACCTGGAGAGAAAGATGGCATGCAGGTTTTCCTTATTATTCAGGACCGGAATGATCAATGAATGCAGCTGAGTATACAATTAACTCACTTGGACAAATAAAAAACATACAAAATGTTATTAGTCTATCAAAAAGGGAACCTGCGTACTGTACACTGCAATTATGGCCCTGAAACCCAAGATTCAGTACTTACTGTACCTGCAATGGTGTCCAGTGGCGGTTGTAGCAGTAAAGATTAGCAAGAGACAGAATTTCAGTTCACCCAGGTTTATTTACAAAAGAAGTGCAGACAATCCCCAGAAAACCAGTGAAGAACATATACAACATAAATTCAGACTACACTACACACTCATCTGCAATGCAAAAAACAAAAACAATAAATAAGACACTGTATTGTACAATTAACTGGTGACAGACAGGTCCACACTAGTGATGTTACACTTGATACCAATGCTTCAGAGTATGCATAGAAATAGTGAAGTAGTTTAGTCCAAAGCACTGAGCTGTATGATAAGAAGCATGTGATCAATGATGTTCAAAGTTTCATTTCGTCACACAACCAACTCATTGGTTTGGTTTAAGAACTGGGTTTTTAAGTGGTGGGCTACCCTATAAATTGAACTGAAACCGATAGTGCTTCGACGGTTGTAGGTTGGAAAGCTGGAGAATCATGATTAAACTTGAGTTTAGTAGAGCATTTATTTGAGTACATTCTCTATACCTGCTTATCCTGAGCAGGGTCGCTGGGGGTGCTGGAGCCTATCCATGCATTGGGTGAGAGGCAGGAACACACCCTGTACAGGCCACCAATCTATCGCAGGGCATATTATATTTATATTTTTCACTAAAATGTTTTAGGTGCATTAAGTTCCTTCATAAATTGCCATTTTTATTTCTTAGGTCCAGTGCTTTCTGTGCCCTCAGTGGTTGGCGTTCAACAATAATATGTTGTCAGTGCTGAGGCAGTATTACGCAAAGCATGAGAATTCACTGCCAGTCAATAGGCCAGATACAAGACGTACAGATATTAGTGGTGGTTGCATCTGGATGTGGCAAAATAGAATGCCATTAAATCAATGACATGTTTCATTAAATTCACTCCAGTTGCAAATTAAGAGCCTGTGATCTCCTGGTACTGGTACTGATGTATCATTGAAGTTGCTCATTTATGGCTTGCAATCTTAGTCATCATTCATCAAATTATTGCAATCATGATGGGATATTATTAATTGCAGAGAAATCCATTTGTCCTTTATTTTAAGGGTGGTCATTCCCATACTGAAACAAACAAAGATGTAGAGTAATACATATTTATGATGTTTAAAAATAATTATTTAAAAAAATAATGAATACGTTTGTTTCTTTTGTAGTAGAATCAAAGAAACAATAGCTGGATGAGGCACTGGTCACCATGATCGTGAAAGGCGCACAACCTTTCAGTGAATTAGACGTAGGATTTAAGGGATTTGTAGAGAAACTGGATCCTACACATGTTCTGCCAACACACCAGGCTTTGAAGAACATGGTTGAACACAAGTACCAAGAGAGCGAGGAGAAGGCCAAGGCTGAATTACGGGTTGAGTTACAGAAGGTGACTGCAGTATCTCTAACATCAGACATGTGGGCACCCATTCATATAGAGGCCTATCTGGCAGTCACCTGCCATCACATCAATGAGAAAGACCAACTTTCTATCATTCTTTTGGGAGTGGGAACATTGGCAAATGTTCCCACTCAAATGGGAGAAAACATAGCTGAGGTCAGCTGAGGTGTTACCCCCCTCTGATGGTGTCACCCAGTGCGGTCCGCACCCCCCGCACCCCCCTAGTGACGCCCGTGCAAGATGCAAACCACTTGTTGACAAAAACAATATAGCCTGGTTAAAGTTGACTAAGAACTGCCAAAAAGAGCCTGCGGAGTTCTGAAAAACATCTTGTGGACAGATGAGACCAAGATTCACTTGCATCTGAGTGATGGCAAGAGCAAAGTGTGGAAGCTAAAAGGAACTGCCCAAGATCCATGAAGCATGGTTTGGGCATGTATGTCTGCCACAGGTACTGGCTCAGTAGTCTTCACTGATGATGTTACTGCTAATAGCAGCAGCAGAATGAATTCTGAAGTGTACAGAAGCATCTTATCTGCTGGCGCTTCATCCTACAGCAAGACAATGATTCCAAACATATACTGCTAAAGCAAAAAAACTGGATAAATTTTGACTGGCCATGTCATTCACCTGATCTGAATCCAATTGTACATGCCTGGAAACAAGCAGGAGCTGAAGATGCCTGCAGTACATGCCTGGCAGAGCATCACCAGAGAAGATACTCAATACCTGGTGATGTCTATGGGGCACAGACTTCAAGCAGTTTATAATGCATTAAAATGACATGCAAGAAAGTACTAAACATGACTTTCATTTATATGACATTAATATGTCCCAAACATTATGGTGCCTTGAAATAGGAGAGCTAAAGTAAGTATAAAAAGTGGCAATGTGTATAAAAAATACCCATAAATAAAGGCAGAGAATGTGCATTTTAACCACCTGTTTGATTACAAATCTGAAATTATGAAGTACAGAGCCAAATCAAGAAAACATATGTCCTTGTCACAAACATTATGGGGCTCACAACATACACTCACCGGCCACTTCATTAGGTCCACCTGTTCAACTGCAAACTGCACCCATTAACGCAAATATCTAATCAGCCAATCACGTGTCAGCAACTAAATGCATTTAGGCATGTAGACATGGTCAAGACGATCTGCTGAAGTTCAAACCAAGCATCAGAATGGGGAAGAAAGGTGATTTAAGTGACTTTGAATGTGGCATGGTTGTTGGTGCCAGGCCGGCTGGTTTGAGTATTTCAGAAACTGCTGATCTACTGGGATTCTCACGCACAACCATTTCTAGGGTTTACAGAGAATGGTCCGAGAAAGAGAAAATATCCAGTGAGCGGCAGTTCTCTGGGAGAAAATGCCTTGTTGATGGCAGAGGTCAGAGGAGAATGGCCAGACTGGTTCGAGCTGATAGAAAGGCAACAGTAACTCAAATAACCACTTGTTACAACTGAGGTATGCAGAAGAGCATCTCTGAACGCACACCACGTCAAACCTAGAAGCAGATGGGCTACAGCAGCAGAAGACCACACCGGGTGCCACTCCTGTCATCTAATGAAGTAGTCGATGAGTGTGTATATATATATATATATATATATATATATATACACACACAAGTATCAAAAGCAGAAAAGTGAGAGACAGAGATGTAGCAACAGCTGACACTGGATGTTTTGTATTATTTGTAACACTGAAAAAATATTATGTTCATAGGCAACAAGAAAGTATGATACATGATTAGATTCTTACCTTTCTGTGGCATGTTGCTTAAAGCTACAGAACCTTTCCTGTGGATTATAGTGATGTTAAACACAGCTTTCATGGCTGGCTCATCAAAACAGGGAAACACTCTTCTTGCGTCCATGGGCTCCATTTTACTAGCTGCAATGAATGCTATTGTAAAACTAGATATGAAAAAGAAATTAAGGAATTGCAAAAAAATACATGCATGTGTGGTACATATACACATAAACGCCCTTCCTAACGAAGCTGAAAAGTGTATACCGTCAATTTTTTATTCTGTCTTGAGAATTTTATAAAGAACAAAACCACAGGAAGCAAATCAACAATTTGACAAAACACACAAAAAATAACTGGAGATTTTTCCCCAATGTTTTCTATCCATTCTTGACAGTGAGTGTTATGATTTACAAATTCTCTGTAGATCATGCCCTTAATGTTCTATCACACGGTATGGGGCTGATTTTTGTTTTTACAAGAACATCCCTCAATGTCCCGCATGATAATCATTATAACCCCAGGATAAGACAAATGCTTTTATGGAGGTTGCCCTGCCACCTACCATTAATGTACTGAAATGTTCAAGAGCCTGAAGATCTATGCTAGTCATAATAGATATTAGGGGAACATGGTAATAACTGTACTTTCAGGTGAAGTCCTCATAAATTGTTTTCACTGTCATTTCCTTAAACTCAGTTACACCTCAACAAAAAACTCATACATTTGATAAGGAAGGAACAGTGCACATTCTTCAACAAAAATGTAATCTTACCTTTCATTATTTCCCTTTTCCTTGTAATGATTGAGGAAAATTCCTTTAGATCCTTTACACTCTCCCATGAATTCAGTGATGAGGTAGTAAATTCTGCCAACTTTTAAAGTGTCAGCAAGCTCTATTTCAGCAAATTCCCTGTTGTCTTCCAACAGGCGGACCTGGTTAACTGGCATGTTTTTCCTATTTTCCTCAATCACACCTAAAACGACTAGATTTAGATCTTTGCTGTGAATGTAGATGGTATTGGTAGCAGTCACACACTTGAACTTCACTGTAGAGTTTCCTGAAAAGTTGTAGTTCTGCTCGTTGAGGTTGTCCAACGTGGTGTACAGGTGCGTCCGCAGATAAATCTCATAGCTCTCTGGAATCAGGTTTCCCGGCAGCCTCATATCAGGTGCTTGTCCATTTGGGGCCAAAGTGGTGGTCAGAACTGTTGGCAACAATAGATGAGAGCATTCTTGGCTTCGGATGAGATGGAAAATGACCAATCCAATGACTGTGACAAGAGCCAAAGCTGCCACTGTCACAGTGGCCACAGCTGCAGCCTTAGAGACATACACACTCTTGGACATGTCCGATCAAGGTAAAGCGTTCTTAGAAAAAAAAGTGCTCTGCTGGCTTTTAACTGCCACTGAATCCTTTTTATAGCTCCCAGGAACAATGAGTCAGGTTCTGTTTGACCACACACCCTCTCTAACAACCTGATACCAGCAGTTAACAAAGTCGAGTATGAACAATATGTTTGGGGAGTAAAACAAAGAAGCACACATTTACTACAACACCAGAGGCTAACTGTATTCCCACATCTGGAAACTTCTGGAAAAGTAGTAATCTCTTCTGGGAAGAGTAATCCCACTTATTTTAATATCCAAATGCAAAGGACTCAGATCCAGAGGGCTCAAAACAATGCTTCCTCCATAAACCACAGGGACGTATTTGCTTCTGTCCCTTAGGATCATGTATTCTTTTATACCTGATAATGATACATGCAGCTGTTTGCAGAGAGAATGCTGTCCTTGTTACACTGCCCACCCAAATATTTCCAAATCCCAGAATGCATTTGCAGGTCTGGGATCCGCACAGAGACTAGATTACAATGTGTTTTGGAAATCAGGAACATGTGTGTGCAGGGGGCTGGGCCCAGAGCTATTGGGGGATTGGAGGGTGGGATTTCATCTTTTGGATACTTCCCTTCCCATTCTTAAGTAACAGATTTCTGTAGAGTTGTGCTCTTAAATGCAAGTCAAAGTCTTTCTTTTAGAAAGGTTGATGTTTTTAGGTTTTTGGGGATCTTTCTTGAATATCAAAATAGTAAAAGGATAATGGCACAGAGGCATTAAATTTTAACTATTAACGCTCAGTGTGCTTTCCAACCTGGTTTCTGTTAGACCGACCACAGAACAGATATGTACACAATTAAATTTATCTTCTATTTGTTGGGCTGATGGTATGTTTCTGCTTTTTCACATTTCAGCTATATTTTTATTCATCATAACTTATTTGATTGTCTATTTTTCTTTGCCTGTCTGTTTGCCCCCCCCCCCCCCCTTTCATTTCTATATTGAAAAATCAGTATAAAGTGGGAGAAATAAATAATTATATATTACATATTACATAACACTTACAGAAGAACACATGATGTCATTATTTGGTCACACTAGACACCCAACCAAAGGAACAGAAAACGATCAATGAAAATGAAAGAGCATGAAGAAAAACATGCAGATAAATTTAAACATGTAGTGGATACAGACACATTTAGACACATATTGACGAGGCAGACAAGGGGAGAACTCTTAAGCTAAGAGAAAGGGCAGGGTTGACCCTGTTGCAATGGATGACATCATCCTTACTGTGCCCACAGATGTTGGCTGATAGGGGATGGGTCTTTGTTTCCAAATTCATAACAGCAATACTGTGGGCGGTACAAATCATGTAGCCATATTCAAATAAAGATTTTAAATAATAATGTAGGCAAAGTGTTACTGATTTAACATGAAACCAAAAATAATATACTGACTAGTAAAGTATATATTTGGCTAATTGTTAGCCTCTTATGCTGTATGTATTGTGGCTTGTAAAATGCATTTAAACAGAGTCAGTTATTATGCTAGAATAACCATGTCTGACAGCTAGAAGTGTGACACTACATTGTACTGCAAATGAAAACGAAAACCAAACTGGATGCAAAACAGCTTTCACTTCTTTAGCGCTGTTACAGTCATGATTTGTTCTTAGTGACTTAGGCCTCCTCTTAGTGTTTCACAGATTTAGGAGCTGGTTTTAGCATTAAAATTTGTTGTAAATGACTCCTAGACCAAAAACTTAGGAGGCACTATTTTTTAAAAGTTCTCCAAAAGAGCCTTATGATGCTTTGTGAACACGGCCCCAGGTAATGATGAGAATGGTCTGTGGTTGAGTCATACCTCACATTGTAAGTCATACCTCATGGTTGACAAAGTGGAGCCCATCTGGAATATGGTATGTTACATTAAATTAATGTTTATGTATTAGTACTTGCTTATGGTTGACCTTTTTTTAAAAACAGTCCTTCAAGAACAATTTCTCTTCTGTTGCTTTCAGAAAGATCTGATCTATGTGGAAGATTAGGAGAGTGCTTTAAGTGGATTTTCAATCTTCACCTAAGAAAACAAGATGTACTTACCCCAGGGGACATCGAAAATGAGTATCGACTGATAATCTACAAGAAGATTTTTTGTTTAAAAACATATGCACCAACTGACTAGCCATTGATTTGCATCAGCACATTCGAAGAAATGGCAACTTTTCAGGCCTTTCAAGGACAATTATAACCAGACTCGTCTACACCTCTTCCAAAAAAGAGTCAGCCAGTGCAGCCAGTAATCCTATACTGTAGAACACAAGTAAGTCTTCAACAAGAGCCAACTAAGAACTAAATTAATTTAGGAACATTGGAAAGTGGTGGTGGCTCATTTGCATAGAGTGCAATATTCTTACATTTGGAATTACGCACCATTGAGAAGGTCGGTGAATTCCAAAAACAAAAATCTCAATTTTAGTTAAAAGTTTATTTGTTGTTTAAATTAGTTTTGATGAAGGCTGCAACAGATGAATAAACAAAACTTCAGTGTCCATTTTCGTCTTCGCTTTATATCTGAAACTGACATACTGCGAGGAAATGAATGCATGCTAGTGTCAATGTCACAGAATTATGAAACAATGGTTAGGATTCAGTACAGATTTGTGCTTTGATTCAAAATTAAATGCAACTGTGTGGCTCTTTCCTTACAAGCACAGCTTGGGGAGATTAGCTAGCTCAAAAATGAACTCTTTATGGTTTAAGCTGTGAGAAAGATTTTACACTGGCATATATCTGTTGAAAATTAAGGACAAATGCTGAATGAACCTAGGACCATGTTAATAGTCAACATAACAAATGTGGACAGAAAATCATGAAATTAAATTCTCGAAGGAAACGTGAGTGACTACTTTGAAGACTAAAATTAGCATTAAAATGAAGCATGATTATAAGGATTGTTGGGTTACTCATCCTGCTATTAGTGCTGTGTCTGTATGGGTGAGAACAGTAGAAGGGAACTTGCCCTTATATGTGCTTTCCCAAATGGACAGGAGAGGTTTCAGGAATAGTATGGGTTAACAAACAGGTTTAAACAAGACCAGGTTAAAACCTAGTATATGGCTGGACCTAACACACGTGATCAATGGTGTAACTTCATAACTCGGCCAACCAATGGTGTAACTTCATCACTCAGTCACTCAGTCACAGACATTTGCGTTTGTAGGGCTGGCCCCGCTGTTGGTTCTCCAGCCAAAAAAAGTCTCTGGTGTGTTGCATGAAGACAATAGCATATTTTGCTAGCAAGTGATGTTTTCTATTAATAGTGTCAAAAACAGTGTATCGGTCCAATAAAAATGAATGGATTCTTGTCAATGTTAACTACACTGGATGTTTCAGAGTTAACTACAACCCTGAGAACAAGGACAAACTCTGTCAACAACTGGAAACTGATCACTGGGTAAATCCTGTTCGCATTAATCTTGGTTTCAATTTGCTGTGGGTCTGTCTGGCTGCAGTAAGAGAGAATCCACCTGTGGCTAATTATTGAATAGTTGTGTCCATATTCCTTTTTTACAATATGTTTCTCATGTAATCACAGTGAAACACTTATACTTTTATTTGAAAAAAAAAATTATTACTTACATGACAAGAACCATACATGACCACCATAATATGCATTGTATCTTTTTCAGAGGATCCCACCTTAGCAGAACCAAGTTATCTGATGATGCTATGGTAATTTTTACTTTAAGATGAGCTCAATGGTCTCTTCATTTCTCTGGAAAGCGGCTTCATCCGCACTACATGCTATAGTAATTCTGCTCTTTCATATTTGTGCGCTTATATTATTCAGTGCTTTGCTACAGACATAGATGGCAGAGATCTTAGTTTTAGTGGATGATTACCTCATCTGTTTTTCATCATATTGCACAACTGATTTCCTCACAATGAAAGGTCATCACGACTTTACAGTAAAATGTTTTCTGAGAAATGCATTTTCACAGTGCTTGTTAACTTTGGAGTTTTTGGAGTTGAATGTCTTCTGATTGCCGCTGGAGAGACTCAGATTTTGAGTCCAGAGTAAGAAAAGAAGGATCCACTCAACTAACTTTTTGTCATGAAAACAGCTATTTAATTTGTCAGCAGTCATTTTGGTGTGGGCAGTGTTGTCTTCACTCAGAATAATTATAATATTTTAAATGAAATCTTGCCTCACCTGCTGCCACAGTGTCAGTGATATTTTTTTACCAGCTGTGGGTTTACTGAGCAGTCAGAGGTGCTATCTGTTCCTCGCTTGATAAAATGGATAATTTTTGTGGCTAATTTGTTGTATGGAATTGGTGGAGGAATGATTCAGTATTAAAAAATTATTTCTTAAATCTAGAATATTTTTAACAGCGTAGGAGAAAGTGTATCTCTGAAACTCACCTCTCATTATGATGAAATAGTGTTTCATTTTCTAGCCATTTTCAGTGCCAAGACTATTGGTTGCTCTTTTTCATTCCAGTGGTTACTATTTTTTAAACTGCAAAACTACTGAAGGGAATAATATTTTTGAGGAAGCATAATAGAGGTAATCCTGATAATTAACAACATTCAGATTAATAAATAAAACATTTTCCCAAGCTTTGTACCTATGCATATATTAATCTATAGTGTTTTAAGCATATGAATACATTGCCTTGTAAATATGAACATAGCTGATGCATATTTTTTTTTTAAACTAAAAAACAATTTTTATTCTAAAGTAATAGGTACCTGAAGCTGGTTATTTAAAGGCAAGATGAATTCTAACAGGAACTCAAACAGGCTTCGTGTGGATTGTAATGGTTCTGAGGATGTAATCCATCTCTAGGTGTCAGCATCAATGGGGTCCCACCTTCAGTATTTATCCTTTTATTGAACATTAAAAATATTGAGCACAGGAGTATGCCTATGAGCTGGGACAAACAGTTTTGGCTACATGTTCCATTTTGAGACAAATCTATGTTTCTTATCAAAACTCACTTTCACAAGGGTACAAAAGTTTACAAATCATACAAAAACCTACACACCTGAACACTTCAGGAAATAGGAGAGACAATAGTATGACTGATTTTATAGACCCACCTGATGCTACAGATGCTATAGACTGGTGTTTTTTCCCCATCCAAGCCTAACCGTAAGAGTTTGATCACTTTTTAAAATGCTGAGCTTGAATATTCAGAAGCTGAATCGTGAAACGCTTCCAATAGATGGAAACCTGCTTTCATTAATCTGAATAATTAATCCAAATACATAGTTGTAGGGATGGATGGAGCAATACGCAGCAGTGTTGAGGAAACTGCTCAGAAAGCGTAGTTGTACAATTACTACCAATTACTACACTGAAAGTAGATGAACTACAGCTTGAGGCTTGGAAAAATAAAAATATTTTAGGGCCAAAAGTAGGTGGATGTTCCTATAGCAAACTACACATTTAACAAAAAGTAATTAACTACTGAAACACTGCACAAATTCAAATTTACAGTACTGTGCAAAAGTCTTAGGCACCCTAGATTTTTAAATATAATATATAGTATATATTTGGTCTTAGATGTTTATTTTTTATTTTCTGCATGAGTGTGTCAGTAGAAAAGAACGAATTTGAGATTACCAAACATGAATTTTCCAAAAAATGAAATTTTACAGATATATTTTTGTATTTTGTTAAATAAAGTAATATTTCAAGTAATAGACTAAAAACTTGATCAGATAACAACTTGATCAAGGGTCTCTGGGATTACCTGGAGAACCAGAAGAAAGCAAAACAGCTTTCTGCAGAAGAACTGTGGCAAGTTCTCCAAAATGCTTGGAACAACCTACCAGCCGATTTTCTTATAAAACTGCCAGACAGTGTACCTAAGATGTAGTTTTAAAGGCAAAGGGTGGTCACACCAAACATTGATTTTATTTAGTTTTTAACTATTTACTGCTCTTTATATATTTTTTTTTTCAATATGTATAACCTTTCATTTCATTATTTTTGAAAGCATCTTAGCTGAACAGCATTTTTTTACAGGTGCCTAAGACTTTTGCATAGTACTGTAGCTGAACTACGAGAAAGCTGCTGAAAAATGTAATTAAACTGCTAGTTTAACTGCATGTAGTTAAAGTACTCTCCAACACTGAAAACCAGGACCATCTCTGGAAAACCAGGACCAGAACCTGGCTTGCCTAACCCTGCTTTTATCTGAACAGATACCATATTCTGCAGACCACGAATACTCAAATCAAAGTGGTACTGCTGGGTTTCATTCTTCTGTAATCAGGACTGATTTAAAGCTGGGGCACCAGATGAGTTAAATCTGTAGCCATCAGTAGCATTAATCAATGTGTTAACTATCAGGCAGAACAGGAAACCCGCAGGACTATTAGCCTCGTGGGCCAGATTTGAATGTCCCTGTTGTAGATACAACAGATATCAGAGATTCCAAGGAACTACCACAGAGCTATCCAAAGTTATGTGAAAAGGGCCAATGTGGGAACAGGTTTTTGTTTCAACTAATCATGGTCTTCAATTAAGACCTTAATAAGTACAATCAGGTGTATTAGTGCTGGGCTAAAACAACAAACCTGTACCCACACCAGTCCTTTCCAGCTAAGAGTGGAGACTCCTGAGATACCAGATATTAATCTCTGCACTATACAATAACTTGACGCATTCTTTGCAAGACTGACCGAACCATAACCTTTTCTGTAGGGCTTGTTTCGTATGTTTCCTGCTCAGTATTAGCAGCTGTGTGTAGGAGTAGTACAGATTATCCCAGGAGGAGAGTTCATCTAGCTCCCATAGGGTCATATCATCACCGATTGATTAACTGGTGTCCAAGGACACATTTGTATGTTGTGAGTTGCATACCACAAATGCACACACTTTTGGGACACTGGGAGGATCTGAAAGAAATGTTTCTCCAAACATCTTTGCATGGTTGTTTCCTTCCTGATATATGGATTAAAGACCAAGTGAAATCATTTTTTACCTTTATTTATTTATTTATTTATTTATTTATTTATTTATATATTTGCAACCCAACCTGGAGCTGGGGCCTGTGCAGGTGCTGACTGTGGCCGGCAGACAGCACTGCCTGCAGGGGCAGCATACATGATGGCTTTGCTTCATACCAGGATAGCAGTGTTTATTGGTCGAGTGAGAGCACCTGTGGCTTGCTCATATTATGTGTATGACTGGGTCTCCTCCAGCCCCGCTCTGCATATGCATGGCTTGTGGTTGCAGTGTGAAAATAAGCAGCTGGCTTGCTTTGGTGTGTTTTGGAGGGGAACCGTCGATTGTCTTTACTCTTCTGAGCCAGCAGCAGGGGGCGGATATGAGCACATAGTTTGGAAATTGGACATTACAAATTCAAGTGGGACTGGAGCTGCCAAATTAAAAAAAAAAAAAAAACATTTAAGATGTGGATATGAATATGTGACAATATTCAAATGAAACTGATAACTGGAAAATGAAAATTCTATAATGCATGTGCCATTTCATATTTAAGTTTAAATCAGGCTTCACTTCTGTGGTTTTATTGTGATATATGGACACCATGCTACTTTCCTGTCCTGAAAAATGATATACAGAAGTTTGGTTGCTTTCTGTCTTCATGTGCCTGCCACCTTGCCCTCGAATCCACCAACAGTGAATGACTGACAGGTAGTGCTTGGTGAAAGCAGAAAAAAGCATTACAGCATAGCTTTTTCATTTTAATTTTGGTAGGGGTAAGATATGAATTAGAAAATACAAAAGTACTGACATTATATTATCCAATTAACATTCACTTTAGAATTTGGCAGGCTGGCCCCATGTACTTAGTGGATATCGAAAACTCATTTCACATTGAGATTTGATTTTAGATTTGTCACAAGAAATGTGATCAAAATAAGGAACTGAAATCGCAGAAGTACATGTTATTCTTTTTCTCAATTTTGATTTCAATTTCAATATCGCAGGGTTATATCTGGCAAGACATATTAAAGGACAAGGAAATGACCATCATTTGTAATTTTGTAGTTCAATTTTCGATTATAGGTTTTCACTTTTAGACTTCCATAATGAGATTTATGTTTCCAAACCTTACATTTAAAAATGTAAAATTTGTATTAAACAATTTTTATTTATTTTTTTGCAAATAAGATTTAGGGATTCAAAATCAACTTGTCAAATTCAATGCCAAAACAGAACATGGATTTGCTTTTGTTCAGGAGAGAGTTGCCTCTCAAACTCACTTGCCAAACTATTCTGTCACCAATGTGTGCTCCTCTACCCAAATCAGAGGTCAGACACAGAAGTAAAGATTAAAATGTTTAATTGGGCCTTCATTTCTCTTTGCATTTTACTTGAAAAACTTAAAATAAGGATGAAACAAAATACACAACAATCCAAATACATTGTGTACACAAGGAAGATATGTAAATGACTGAATGTATGTTACAGAAGTCATTACTGTGTATCATATGAGCAAACATAAGTGATACTATACAGCTGGAAATGACCTGGTATGGCACAAGAGCTATGAATAGCTTAATATTATCTGTCAAACTGTAACAAATGTTTATTAGCTGTTAAACTGTTACAAACATTCATCCTTATCAAAAACATATGAAATATGAGACACTTAAATCCTCGCTTGCATACTTCATCTGCCATTATGGCAAAGATTAATGTTCAAACAGAACAATGGCTCAAAACACATCACAAAAACTACGAAGGAATGGCTGGTATGACCTGAAAATTGCTTCCCAATTACTAGCACATTTACATCAAAACTTGGAGTGGACAAAACTTCCTAATTCTAAATATGCAAATATCACACAGACATACCAGATAAAAGCTGTAATTACTACCAATCACCTGAAAACATGTTGAATTTATTTTTCATCAAAATGTGTTGAATTTATTGGTGTTGGTGAAGGGGGAGATATATAAATGCATTAAAATATTGGAGGTATAACTGGAAATAAGTGTGAAAAAAGGAGGGGGGGGGGGTTACATGAATACTTTCTGAAGGTACTGTTGAAAGCATGCAACTTACAAGAAACTCCAAGAAAGAAAAAGATCTGGAAGAGAAGAATGCTGCTTTCTGATCCTCATGGAGAAATATACTCATTTCCTGGTTGAACTCTAACCTCCCCACATGTTTTCTATTATCCAGTGAAAAAAATAATAGAAAATACCAAACTGAAAATGTTGTTCTTCTCTCATAAGTCTGCACAATGGGTGCTGTGACACAAACTGTGACTACATTCCCAAAACTGACATTTTTTTGTAAATTGGACAGAAGTTTGATTGGATTCATTCCAGGCCTATGTATTCACTTCAGAGAACAGAGGGAGACATTGTGCAAGCTGAAGGCATAATCAGCTTCAGACACCATGGTGTTTACAACCACTTTCCATATAAACACAATACAAGAATGAAATGGGTCTTTGGACTTCACCTGACTGTTTTAAGCAGAATTAATTAGGTTTCATAAAGAACACAGATTTTTTTTTTCATTAGCACGATCAGGTACATAATGTCATAATTAAATCACCTTCTGACACGGAGTCCCCCGAAAGAAAAAAGACCCTTCTGGATTAAACAAGTCGCTATTGCTTGTCTGAGAGCCACAGAACTAAAAAAAGGTCATTACAGGTTTCTCCCTTTGGAATTCATTCCATGTGGTGACAGATGCACAAACAGATACATGAACACATCTGGCATTATCATTTGTCCACAGATTAAGGGCTTAATTAAAAAAAAAATTTTCTTAAAGTTTTGCTAGTTGTTCACCAGGTGTCAGTGTTGCCAAAAGATAGATTTACTAATACCAGTTGCAGTCTCACTGCAAAAGTATGAATGGAAAGTAGGGTTTTCCCAAACAGGCTCAATTTGGTCTTTTTTTTCAATTTTTGATTATATCTTATTTTAATTGTTAAGTAGGATTAATTGTTTGTAAATGGTGTTATATAGAGTTTCACAGAAATAACGACAGATTTACTGACTGTCTCTGCTGATTGTTCTTACATGAAATGTTCTCTCATATTCCTCATAGAAAGGACATAAGGCCTTAACTAACAGCCTTCCCTGATTAACAGGAGTATAGCTACCATCATAAGTAAATGCCAATCTCCCCAAAAACAATACCAATGTTATCCCTTGTTTAATCTAAGCCATCTGTTGCCAAATCTGTCCTAAAACCAGTTCTCAGGATCTCCATTTTTATCAGTATCAGCATCACCCCCACAAGGAGGGACACTCCCCTTGCTGGGAAAATCTAATCCATTCTCTTTGTCATGCTCTTATGTTCCCCAGTTTGTATCTTCAGCTCCCAATCTTTTTGGCTTTGTCCATTTGCCCATCGATCAGACTGTAATGTAAAGTGACAAATGTAATGTCATCTCCTTTCTTCAGAGAGCAGCCCTTGTTTTCCTTGTTTTCCCTATAGCATGGTGGTTGTGTTTCATAATTGTGAATAATTGGATGTGAAATAATCGACTGAAGCTCAACTGAAGTCCTCCCCTCTGCTGGTCTGATCATTTACCCTAGATGGCACCACACTGTCAGCCTCTTCATCTGCCAGGAATCCTGGAGTGGTACTTGACGACAAACTCTGCCTCTCTGAGAACTTCATAACAGCCATGTCACTCGCCTTCTTATCTCCTTAATCTGGCTACCTATATCGCCACAAATCTAATTAAAAACCGTGGTGCTAGCCTAGTGGCAGCTAAAGGGACAGTTCCATTATATCTTTGAACGATCATCAGACCCTACTCACCTACCAGTCCCCTCCATTCCCGGCATCTGATTTCTCCCCCCTTTTATACCTGCATGTCCAGGTCATGTCTCCTCTCTATTCAGGGCTCCCAGTGGTGGAATGGCTTTCCAAGTGCAGCCAGAACAGCAGAAACCCTGCACATGTTCCCCCTCACTACCCATCTTCCACCGGGGCCTGAAGACTCATCTCTTCAGACTATACCTAGACTAACCACCACCACGCTGTATATTTCACTCTAAATCTCTTCCCCCCCCCCCCCCCCCCCCCGCCCTTTTTATGACACTTGTTACATGTTGCCCCATCCCAGCACTTTTTGGTAATTTGTATTTGTCCTAATACTGTAGCGTATTCTTCTGCCTAGTTGGCTTTGCAGAGGTTAGGTCTGAATAGTGTTCACTGTGTGAACTAAACTGCGTTCTTGGCTAGAAATAACTGTACAAAATAAGTATTGTACCTTACTGAACCTGTGTTTAGCAGTTGTCTATGACCATGAAATGCACTTTTTGTACGTCGCTTTTGATAAAAGCGTCTGCCAAATAAATGTAATGTAACATGTTCTGATGCAGGCTGAACACCCACCTCTTCAGATTGCACCATGGCTCCCCTGACCCCTCTAGATTAGTGGTTCTGAAACTCAGTCCTTGGGTCCCCTGTATATGCTGGTTTTAGTCCCAACCACAATTTCAATACCAGAGTGTTTACAAGCTGCTAATTTTTCTTAATTAGATTATTTTCATGTTTAGAGGAATTACTTACACTCTTAAGCCACATTATGTTATAAATATAGTAGCCATACATACTTTAACCCCTTCGTGCAATGCCACTAGTGGTCGGTACACCGGTGTGCCTAGATTGCTCAATTCAGACATTCTGTGCTCCTGCAACCAAATTATGAACTGAAAACAGAAACTCTGTATTCTAGGTTTATTAGTAGACGATTCAGGACAACTATGCCGAAGACGGCATTTCTAAGCGCCACCATTGTCAGCTTTTTTTTTCAAATTTGCTATAATTTCCAAAAACCTGTTTTCACTTGGTCATTATGGGGTATTGTGTGTAGATTGATGAGAATAAAAATGAATTTAATCAATTTTAGAATAAGGCTGTAACACAGTAAAATGTAGAAAAAGTGAAGGGGTCTGAATACTTTCCGAAGGCACTGTATCCACCCTTAGATTTAATGAACTTGTGGTCAAGGAGTTTTTGATCCAGGACACGTAGTATAGTTTAACCTGTTGTATATATGGGATCTCTCAGTATTTCATTGCAAACTAAAAAAGAGCAAATTCATTTTTGTTTTATGCCTAGACAATTGCCTTTATGGCACTCCATTTCTTCCTAAATGATGAATATAAACTAATCATAACTAATCTGCTCACACCTGGAGTTAAAAAGCTTTAAATAGGCTACCCCCCAGACAGGAAAGGATTGGCCAGATTTGGCATGTGCACAAAGGGGTTAAAGAATAAAAACACCCTGTTTACCTATTGGCTGAAGAATTGAGCTAATTAGCAAATCCAAGTGATGGGAACATAATACTGAAAAGGACATTTACTTTCTGAACCAGATTTTCCACCTCTAAATGTAGTTTAAGATGGTAAATAATCTCTCTACACATGAAAAGAGTCATTAAGAAATATTAACAGCATGTAAAAACCCTGCGACTAAAACTGGTTGGAATAAAAACTAGCATACATGGGGTGGCAGGGCCGAGTTTTAGAACCACTGCTCTAGATAACCATTCGTTTTATATTTTTTTCTTTGAAAATTTTGAAATTTTTCTTTGATTTAATTTTGAAAAATGGAATAGCTATAACAGTGTAATGATAGGTTATCTGTCTAGAGGTACTTTCTGTAGTTAAAATGATACTTATTGATTATTGATTACTGATTTACCGTTGTGCTTTCTTGGTATTTCATTTTTGTATTATTGAGTTACACTGATTTTGTCCACTTCTGTACAACAAAAGGAAGGTGTGGTTTTATAGCTCTTTTCTTCCTCTTGAATGATAATGACTATCGTTTACAGGAGACAGATAACACAATATCAAATTTCAAACCGAAAAAGTCTTTTTGTCATTCTGAGAGCTGCACCACTTTTTAAAAATCTTTCTTTACTTTTATTGTATTGCCTATCGTAGAAAGCACTTTGAATGCCCGAATGAAAAGTTCCATGTAAATAACGTAAATTATTATGATTATTTAAAAAATGATTTATATACTTTTCACTTGCATCCGCTCCTCATTCTGGGGGTTGGAACGTGTCAGGCTCTTTCCTTGAGCAGTCTCCATTTGTAGCCAATGGAAAACAGTCTTCATGTTTTCTTTCACCCACTTGATGTTAGCTTGTATTTTCTCCAAAGCTTTCTCCAAAATCTGCGACTCATAATAGCGTTCACCTCCCAGCGCCTGGAACTCCTTTATCTGCATGAAGGTAAAGAAATCAAAATAGAATGCAATCATGGGTTACCCCTGATCCCTTCATCTACATCTTTGCACTTACCACCATTTCCCCTTCCCAAAAGTCAAGATGAACCCTATTGGTGTCTTCATATTATGCATGCAGCCCGTGTGCACAGGGTCAAACATGACCCACTCTTGACAAACCCCCTGTGATAAAGCCACTTCACCAGAATTTTAAACCCTAAATCAATATTTTTCATTTAGAAACAACCTGTCATTCATCAATGAATCAGTGAATAACTAGTTCACAGAGACTGTATTTCTTCCGTCATTTTAATGCAGTGATACTCAATCCTGATCCTGGAGAGCCACAGCGTTTGCTGGGTTTTTTCCCCTTAAGATCAGTGACTGGTTTAAACTCAAGAAACCAAGTGACCTGAATTAACTGTGCAATCTTTTCTCAGAATTTAAACTTCCATCCTAGTTCACCTTTTTTCCTGACTCTCTTCATATTAGATTGACTAGTTTTTGATTTTTATCTTTTATAAATGTCTCAGTTAGAACCTCAGTTGTATGATTAATCACTTCCCTGTACCATTGGAGTTTCAATGGGGACCCCTGGTGGATAACCACTGAAATACAAGTTTAAATCCCTGATGTTCACATGGTGGTGAGAAACTGGTGCCCCCACTCATAAGACAATTTGTGTAGCCTGAAGGCGTGCCACTTATAAATTAGAATATATAATAAAACTAATAAATATATAATAAAGATTTTTCCAATGGTAGGGTCACTCCAAGAAAAATCATGAAACATTTCATGATGAAAAAATTACATTTTGGTTGTTGTCACTGCTGTTAAACTCAGGATAGGGTCATTTTTGACCCTGAGGACAACAGGAGGATTAAATACAATTCCACCCAACTTCATAATGATGAGGGAGAAAGCATGCAAGCTAACCAGAGGTTTAGAGATATTAGAAAACCGATACATTTGATATACTGGCATGATATGGGTCTGTAGAATTTTACCTGCTGTAGCTCAAACTCAGTGGAGAATCTTTGTGACATTTCATCAATTACGTGATACCAAACTGTCTTCAATTCCCTAAAATAGGAAAGTTGTTAATTTACCAATTGATCTGGAATTCAAACATGCATTCCATATCACTGTTTGTGCAGAACACAGTTGTACCCTAAATTCAGTCCTGGAGACCCCTGTGTACTGGTTTTGTTCCAGCTGAAACAGCTGTTGTCTGCAATGAGAGTTATGATATGTACACCTGATTTTGAATAACTTATGAACTATCTTATGAGGAAAATCACATTTTATTGCTGAAAATGGGGTAATAAAGGAATTGCATATAGCAAATGCATTATGGAGCGACTGGAACAGACATCTGCACAGTGGCCTTCCAGGGGCCTAGTTTGGGAACCCCTAAATGTACCTGGAATTGGAAAACCATAAAATATACAATTTTACAATGTGATATGTATACAGTGTGCCATAATGCTTTGGACAAATACATTTTTAAAAATTGATTTGGCTCTGTACTTGGCCAGTGTAAAATAATAATCATTAGTATTAAATAAAGGTATTATTATCTGGATTATGTTCAGTCATCATGGAATGGTACAGTAGAAATAAACTGCCTTATGTGGGTCCCACGCTTTCATATTAAAAGCTCTCATTTGTATGACCAGATACTTTCAATTTCAGGTGTTGTTCCTGCCGAAAGATTGGAGGAAACTTACCTTTTGCTTGTGTCAGAGCTCTGGGATCTGACAAAGTCCCAAGCGAGGGAATGCCCTACCACATTCTTGGCAATGTTGCTGAGCACCAAAACCATGTCCAAGACTTCCATATGTTCTGGTTTCTGAGCGTACTGCAGGTATCTGTTTGAAATGGTGAGACACCAACAGTAATTTTACATTAATGTACATCATCATGTGGATTCAGGATTGGAATTTTGACTTTTCAAAATTCCTATCCAAACATGTACTCAAAAAGTGATGCTTATTGAGTGCTTCTAGCTACACTACAACTTCTAGCTTCTTGCCGGTTCAAACCCCGCCCTGTGCATGTCGAAGTGTCCTTGAGCAAGACACCTAACCCCTAAACCCCTAACTGCCCTGGCGAATGAGGCATCAATTGTAAAGCGCTATATAAATGCAGTCCATTTACCATTTACCATTTATGACCTTAGAAGGGGAGCGTCCGATTATTGGGTTGCTAAAAAAATGCACTTCAATTGTCAAAATGAAAAAAGATTTTAATAATCGGTGATGTAATTCAAGATCTGCCGATTTTACATTCTGACCTGTTGAGGATCCAGACATGCTTGGTGCAAGCCAGGGCTTTCCCCAGCCTTTTTCTTTCTTGATCACTGGGGGAGGTTTTCATCATCTCCCAGGCAAAGTCCCACTCCAGTTCCCCCCCTGAAGCTATGGCACTGCAGTACACCATGGGCCTCAGGTTGGGGTGTATCCTGCAATATGCATCACATTCACTGTGACAAATACAACTTTAAAATGCTTCCATCTTTTAATGATACATCTGAGATCTTGATATTCATTATTATACCATTTTCTCAGAATACTCTCAACGGTTGTAATATTTGGTATATTATGTCAATAAATGTTTGATAAAATGCAATGTGGCATGTTTGCGACAGTTCTCTAGTTTCCCTACAATCTAGTAGCAAAATTCCCTTCATATATCCCTTGGGTGATGCAAAGCCAATATTGCACCGCCCCTGCAGGGCAGTAGGCCACAGTCGCCCAAGTGAGCTACCCAGCTGGCCCAAATAAATATTATTTTTGTAAATATTTTCACTGCAACATCTTTTTGTCATTTAAGAAAGTTGTATTATGTCAAAAACATTCAAATAAAACATTTTTCTTCAGATCTCATGAGGATAAATAACAGATAAAATAATGAGTGTAATCGACTAATGTTAAGCAAGTAGCCTCTTTTCGTGTCAGTCCTTTCCCATGAGACTTTTCCAGAGCTTAGGGCAGGATCAGCATACTCGATGTAGCTGTTTGCTGCCAAACAAACAAATGTCTGCTCACGGATTTGTGGTTGGGGCTTTCCTCCACTGGTCAAAGAGATCACTTGCCATCTTTTGGCACTTTGGATGGTCAATGGCACAAGCAAGTTTGACTGCATTAATCTGGTTGCGTCTGTGGAGAAAAACATACTGAGGCAAAAAAGGTGAGCATCTGCCATTCAGTTTCCTGTCAGGTTTTAAACCGGGGCGCTAGCAGCTAGTTTCATGAACAGTGGTGGTGACACAACACTCGCCAAATTTAATTTAGATTGGCCTTTCCATGTTCTGACTCACTATCTGTACAAATGTTACTTACCGTGCAGTGTGGCTATGTGGGATGGATGAATTCTTGGTGAAGTTCTCAAAATGGTCATAAAATGGACCAACCAACTTCATTATGTATGCCTGAAGACAGAGCACACTTGTGTTTCAGAGACTGAGAGGGAGTTCAGAGATGTGAGTTAGCACTTTAATGTCTGCTACAGAATGAGACATCACCCCCTGAGAAGCAATTATAGTTCCCTGGATTGGGGAACCTTTCAAGTCTTTAAAGACCTTGGTCTTTAGCTCAATGTTCTAATTATATCTCTCATTTTTCAGAACAGCCAGCCAGGAACATGGTCTGAAATCTTCCGGTGACCTTATGCTGATTACTCTTAAACATTGAGCACTGGTCATTTAAATTTGGGCTAACATAATTCTACATTCATTATTCTTGATGTTGTGAGATGGTCAATAAATAGATGGTCAATTTCAGTAGAATAACTGACCTTGAGTGGGCCGTAGACTTCAGTGCGATCAAACAGGAGAATGATGCTTTCCAGGGGTTTCCTGGCAGTTTCCCATGGGATAAACTCTGTGTCTTTCAAGAGATACTTGGTGATCCTCAAAGCCAGTGTGACATTGACATAATTTGCTCTTGTTTTAAAAAAACAGAGAATGCAGAGAATGTTCTATGATTGCAAATAATATGCGGCATGATAGGGTCTTGAATGTTTTCAAGAATTCAAATTTGCTCATTTAAATGTCTTGCTTATTGACTGTATACTGTGAAACCGGGTGAAAGGAAAATGATACAATTGTCATTAAAAATATTCATGAATGCTGAATAAAGACAACAAAGTCCACACCAAAATGACTGCTGATAGATTAAATGACTGCTTATATAACAAGCAGGTGGTTCAAATGATCTCTGGACTGAAAGTTCACTTTCATAAAATTATTAAAAGCAAAAATTTGACTGAAAATTTACAACAGAGCAGGAGCACTACCGCATCACATGATATATCCAGACAAAGTTAAGCTCACCTTGACAGATAAAAGGCATCATCAATTAGCTGAGCCCTGCTAAGGGTAGGTACTTTCTGAAAGATGAAGTACATATCATGGTGAACACGTGTGAAAGGCAGGAGCTCAGCCTACTCTCCATGTTCTGGTTTTGTAATGATTATTTTTCCCAAATAAAAGTGTTTAAAGTGGCTTAAGTTATCAAAGTACTTTGAAGAGGGACTAAGAGCCATACTTAATATAAATATGGATGTGTTTCACTGTGATTACATGAGGAACAACTTTTTAATTAAGAATATTGACACAAATATTTGAAATTAGCTTCAAGTGGCTCTCTTTACCCACAGTAAATTTAAATCAAGATGAATGTGTGCAGGATTTACCCGGTAATCAGTTTCCAGCTGTTGAAGCAGTTTTTCCCAGTTCTCAGGGTTGTAGTTAACTCTGTAATATCCAGTGTAGTTAACATTGACCAGAATCCATTCATTTCCATTGGACTGATACATTGGTTTTGACACTATAAATAGAAAACACCACTTGTCAGTAAAATATGCTATTGTCTTTGTATGATCATTTACATTTTTTAAAAGCTATTTTTTTCAAATATCTCATAGTTATGAATCTATGGATCCCCCCAGTCAAATTTGTAAACTCATCCTATCACTGAAACTTGTTCATTTAGGAGAGCACAGGCAAGAACAAGTGGTCATCTCACCTAGACAGATACTGTGTTAATAGCAGGACAAGCACCCTGTGGCCCCTATGCAGACACTTCATAATCATAATCAAAACATTTCCCTTTTCAGTTGAGATTCATACACTACCAAAACAAGTGGACACCCCGTCTAATTAATGATTTCAGCTATTTCAGTCACACCCATTGCTAACAGGCTCATACAATCAAGCATACAGCCATGCAACCTCCATTGACAAACATTGGCAATAGAATCGCTTGTATTGAAGAGCTCAAACTTTCAACATGGCACTCTTCATAGGATGCTGCTTTTCCAACTGGTCAAATGTCTGCTCTGCTAGAGCTGCCCCAGTCAACTGTGAGTGCTGTTATTGTGAAGTGGAAACGTACAGGAGCAACAACAGCTCAGCCGCAAAGCGACAGTCCACACAAGCTCACAGAATGGGACCGCCAAGTGCTGAAGCATGTAGCACGTAAGAATCATCTGTCCTCAGTTGTAACCTTCACTACAACATCAGCACAAGAACTGTTCATGAAGAACTTCATGAAATGAGTTTCCATGGCTGAGCAGCCGTACACAAGCCGAAGACCACCAGGTACAATGCCAAGCATTGGCTGGCATTCCAATTGTGTCATTGCCATTGGACTCTGGAGCAGTGGAAATGCATCACTCTGGAGTGATAAATCATGCTTCACTATCTGGCAGTCTTATGGATGAATCTGGGTTTGCCGGAATGCATGGTGCCAACTGTGCTGGCCCAAATACTGCCAACCGTAAAGTTTGGTGTTGGGGGATTATAGGCTTATAATTAATGTGCAATCCAGCACACAAGAAAAGCACTCCAAATAAAAAGGAATCACCACCATTTGTTGTTCCAGTGTTCCTGAATGAGATCGGTTCTTACCTGGTCCACCCACAGTGAGCAAATCATATTCAATCTCTCCTGAGCCTGATTTCATCACTTTTATTGGAACCTGCCAGATAAGGCTGTAGGGTAGAAACAGACAGGGCTCAAAAGAAAGGAACGAGGACAGTTATTTAAAAAGCATGTTAACCATCAGACCATCCATATTCCATGCATTCACTGTAAAGCATTATTAGTGCTGTGGAATAGACTGTATTTGTACAGTCTCTTAACATACGAATTACCCTTCCCCGTTCAAGACTCCTTAAACTCTCCTAGTGCAATGTTAAATATGGCCCCTTGTTCAAGACTGACTTCTGTTTTTTCTCCGTGTTGAAACAGAACTGTTCCTGTGACACGTCTCCAGATGTGGTGTTGATGGTAATCAGAGGGTAGCCAGATTGCTGTGTCCAGGTGTCCATGACTTCTGCTATGGCTAGGTGAAGGCTAGCATTGTCTACTGCCTTAAAATGAAATAGGAATTCATTTCCTGTGTGACCCCAACAATGCAAGTATTTTTAATAAAGTTTTCTAAATATGCTGAAATTTCAATTACAATTCAAACAGATACGTATTACAGATTATAAAATATATCTGTACTGTATTTCTGGCTGCTAAATATGAGTAATTGTAATGCAAACACACCATCTGTAAGTGACTCCAAAGGTCTTGTGTTTCAGCGCTGTTGTACTGGAAAGCCTTTAGATATGACTGAGGAGATACATTACATATTCATTATGTACTATAGAAACGGTTGCATGAAATATATAGGTTTATGTATATGAATACCTAGCTGTTTGGGTCAGTAACATCAGTGAAAACATTTTGAAGAAAAACCGAACATACATGAAATGTACTTGTGTTGCCAGATCCACATTTTTCATGCAAACTTGTTTTTAAATGAAGTTGCTGCTTTGCACTATGTTTAAATATAGCTCATACTAATGAGACACCCCAATTTCTGAACTGGGGAACTTCCGAGCCTAAAATATAAAATCATATTTTACATTTATTTAAAAATATCTGTGCTCACCTGCACCCCCCTTTGAAAGACACCCTCTGGTAAGAATTCTGCGATCATTGTCAGCACTGCTGCTCCCTAGATGGAAAAGATGTATATATGCTGGATTGCGTAATATGGAAAACAAGTGTGAATCTGTTCAGCATCATTGCATATAATTGCACGTTTCTCTAATCTAATAAACATACAACATGATCTGTTGTCTTAGAATTTTATTTTATTTAACCTTTATTTACCCAGGGTAGGTTCGCTGATCACAGATGCTCTTTTCCAGCAATGCCCTGCTTCACGCTCCTATACATTCACACCTGGGAGCTGCCCAGTACAACCACAATCCTCTATTGTTGGCCACTGAGCAGCTCCACTGGAGGGGAGAACATTTTTTTTAGCCAATTAAACCAGGGGATGATTAGGTGGCAAGTTTTAATGAGAGCCAGATCTGGGATTTCAGCCAGGACACCGGGGAACCCCCTACTCTTTACGAATACTGTCATGGGATCTTTAATGACCACAGTGAATCAGGACCTCAGTTTAACGTCTCATCCGAAAGATGGCATCTCCTACAGCACAGTGTCCCCATCACTGCACTGGGGCATTGGGGCATTAGGGTTTATTTGACCAGAGGGAAGATTGCCTCCTGCTGGCCCACCAACACCACTTCCAGCAGTGACTCAGTATTCCCTGGTGGTCTCCCATCCAAGTACTAACTAAGCCCACACTTGCTTAGCTTCAACCAGTCGGCAGGAGCAGAGTGCGTGGCGGTATGGCTGCTGGCAAGGATATGTTAGGGTTAGGGTTAGTGTCGTAAAATCAAAGGATTACTGTATGTTGTAAATCAAAGATTGTTGGTCAGTATCAGAAACTAATTGCAGACGAACACCATATACCTTGCTGTAGATTATGAAGCTGTACAGACGTGTGATGTCAATCGGACTCTGTATGTTTTCTTCTTTAGTGGTGAGGTGCTGTCCTGGATGCCAAGCCTCCAAATCAAGCATACCCTGGATTTCCCTGATACTGATCAGATCTTTCTGGAAGCATTTGGGAATAAATTACAGCACTTAAAAAGGCTGTTCAAATTGGTGAACAAATAAACAATAAATAAAAAAATCATGTACTGTACATTATTCAATTGTATACTGCAGATGCTTACAAAGATACATTTAACATGATGAGCAAACACCACTTGAGCTAGAGATGCTCAATTTTCAATCAAATAACTGCTGTGGTACAGGTGGACCTGAAAATGAAGATGCTGTGGGTTAGACCATTTTCAAACAGACATGTTGTGGTGCAGGCTGAAGTGGAGGTTTTAAGCAGCCAGTGAATCTGTCTTCCTAACTGAATAGGGAAGGGTCATTCCACCATTGTTTGTAAGGAATGGCTGTTAGGTGCTCAAAGAGATGGAATAGCCACCTGGTGGGGGGAGGCTGAACTGAGAAGTCTGGTTGGAATGTATCGTGTAATCATGGTTTGAAGGAGTCGTACTGCTCACAGCTTGGCTTGCCAGTGCAAGTGCACTGAACAGAATGCATGTAGCCAGTGAATGGTGTTCAAAAGCTGTAGGGCTTGAGGAGTGAGGAGAGAGGAGAATGTGGAGAACAGTTTGCTTGGGTTAGTAGTAGACTGGCGTCGGTAGTGAGAGAAGGCAGACTCCGTAGTGGCAAGTGTAGATGGGAAGGAGACCAGGAGGGAGTGGAATATTGATAGATTGTCCAGGAATGTATTTTCCTCCATTTTGTTTCTGTCACTTGTAGGTCAGCTCTGTCCGTGCATATAAAGTCAGTTAGACAGGGACTGGGAGGGGACAGACAGACAAACTGCCTTGGAGGAGATAAGTCCATGTGAGTCAAAGGAAGAGGAGGAGAGAGGATAGGAGAGTGGAGGACTTCTCAACAGCCAGAAGGGATAATGATTCAGAAGGGGGAAGGGATAAGAGGCCAGCAGTGAACTGGTGAGTGGGAGAGAGGGCGTGGAGGTTGCGACAGGCAGAAAATAAAGAGGTGGATGTCAAGCGGACAGTGATAAGATAGAGGTGGAGAGCGAAGGACATAAAGTGGTGGTCAGAAATGTGAAGTGTTACAGAGGGGTTGGGTGCAGAGGAGCTCCTGGTGAAGACAAGATTCAGGGTGAAGCTGAAAGCCTGGAGGAGATGCACAAAGGGGCAGAATAGGGATGCTGTCATGAGCAGGGCATCCAACCCGTCATGGCTGGATCCTCTCTGAAGGATACCAATGAACCCAGTGAACAACATAGAACTACAATATGAGATCTGTGAAGAACAATGACAGCAACATTGAATTCATAAGGGGAGAGACCTCCAGCAAGCACAAGATTCAGAGCAGTGGTTGGCAGCTATGTAGGTAGTGTTGGAGAGTTTTCAACAAAAAGGTGGCACACCCCTCATTCTGCAAGTGAAGAGAAGGATAGGGATAGCCCTTGTGAGATGAGAGCATACAGTAAATGAAAACAAATGGAAGATAGGAGTAGAGTCACAGACATTAACAAAATAACAAGCTAATTAGCAATGACAAGTTAAAAAAGGAAAGAAATAGGTAAATAAACAATGTAGAAAAAATGGAATCAAATAAATAGGAAAACTGTTCATTTTGGCCTTCCATGGTGGACTCCCACAGGTAGACTCCTTTGTCTTTCTCCAACTGAGACTTGTTTCAAGGCTAGGAAGGAGAGGCCTCTAAAAGCTGGCGCTAAACTGCTGCTAGGTGCGTAGGAGAAATACTTTGCCTCTACTACCCATTGAATTAAAAAGCATGAAACTTCCCTCCTTCCTTCTGTTTAAATGTAGTGGTGAACATTCTTGAAGCTTCTACAATTAGGAGAGAACAATGATGTTACTTAAACTTAATTTACTCCATACTGCTTTTTCTCACTTGAAAATTTTTAATCTTTTATGTGTATTAAATCTTTTCTGTTTGTATATATGTTTTTTTTTTTAACATGGAACTTCTATGTATTGCATTTTGTTGCAGCTATCATTTCCAGAAGTTAAAAAAAAAAGTTTTTTAATTCAAGGGACTTCCTGATTAAGAGTTAAGAATCAACAATGCAACACCAACAATGTAAAAGAACCTAAATGCAGGGCAAAAGGTTATGCAAGCAAAATCCTATATTTTACACAAATTCAAAGGAAAACCAAACATACCACATTCCCGGCAGGCTCCACTCTATCCATGGCAAGGTAAGACATGTACGTGGAAAACCCCTCCTTCAGCCATAGGTCATTCCACCACCTCATTGTGACCAAGTTTCCAAACCACTGTATTTTTGCAAAGTGAGACAGTTTTTCCACATGGTGAATAACTCCTTTCTTGTTCAAATTGACCATATGTATCTAGTAATGTGTGACTGTCTGAGCAGAAACAAATCACAATTAGACCTAATATTACACTGTCAAAATCTACATAAATCAGAAAACATTGCTTGTGGAGAATCACTAAACGAACAGTGAAATCAATTATATTTTGACATGCTTGTTTGCATTTCATAGGATTCCTACTCTCACAAAATTGAAATGCACTTTAGATTTTGGCTTGTGCTTGAGTTGCCAATGGTATAGCAATCTGTAATGAAAGCTACAATCAGACCGTGATCAAGAGTAATACCTGATGTGCCAGTTCATGAGCCACTACTATGGCAGTCGTCTCTTTCTCTGCTGTGGTGTAGATACCTTCCTTATATGTGAGTATGCTCTCCGAGTACACGATTAATCCCCAGTTTTCCATACCTCTTGCCGGAAGTGTTTCGATACCAATCTGATCTGTGATAGAAATCACAAGAGAAACAGAAATTGTTACTGTACATTGGGAGATCTTCAACAAAATCAAATGCCGACGTCACATTACATTTCCATTACATTTAGCTGGCATCTTCATCCAAAGCGACTTTCACTGCAGCAATAAAGCTGGGCAAAACACAATAGTAATTATAGGCACAGTCATTACCATTTTTGTCTTATAGGCATTTAGGGGCACCACCAGAGATTTTTGGGTCCCATGGAAAGATCTCCCTATGTTCAAAATATCTTTTGCGGTCTCCTGTCAGTCAGGGCCCTTGGAATCATTCTAACTGTCCCCTATGTGGTACCCTTGCAGTCTTTTAGCAGACACTCGCATCCAGACAGTCTAACACAATGTTTTGCATTTTTAAATAGAACCCATTTATCCCACTGGATATATGTTGAAACAATTCAGGTTACGTACCACACTCAAGGGAACAACGGCAGTAGACCCCACCTGGGAATCAAATGTCCAACCATTAGGTTGCAAGCCAAGTTCTTTACCAATTATATTTATACTGCCACCCAGTCAGTTGATTTTGTTGTTTCCCGTTCTTCATATTTTCCTGCTTAAGAAAATGAAAGCCAGATGTTTTGTTTGGAAAGGCTTGGCACAGCTATATGCAATGCCTCACCACCCGAGAGCTCTGTCAGAGTGTGGGAACATCTTGTCCATAGTCTCTCCAATTTCACCTGTGTTCAGCATTGCAGCAATGTAATATAATTGATTTTTGTATAAAGATACAATGTCAAAGATTTGATTCCCAGGTGGGAATAATCTGAATTGCTTCAGTAAATATATATCTGCAAATATATACTGTATTATAAAAGCAAGCTGTTAAGCTCCATATTGTTAAGAGATTCTGGAAAGAAATGTATAGTATAGTCATGAGCATTTCTTTTTCTCTAGATAATTCTTGGTAGTAATTCCTGGTTGTAATTACAGATTGTAATTACTAATTAATGCGACAAAACTGTCTTATCAGATATGAGATTGTTTTGCCTGACTGCAAGCCCCACAGTTTTGTACATTCACAAGATTTTATCCAGACACTTTTCAAAGTTTCTGGCTTACCAAGTTTACCCAAAGGATATTTTATGCCACTATACTCTTCAAAAAAGTCCAGAATGTTCCCAGTGATACTGTGAGCATAGTCCACAAGCCCAGCAGCTATGACTTCAGGCCTTGCCCACGTCTACAGAAAAGAAACACAGCAAAATAAAAAATAAAGGAAAGAAGAGGCTCTTTGCACTGTGACATTTTATTCATTTCAATCCAGATCAGCTTTACTTGAAGAACTTGTAATGTTTTAAGTGGAAAAAGGTGCCTTCTCCACCAGATGTTGAGATGTTAGATCACAACATGGAGGGATTACTGTAAGTAAAAAAATGTAACAAGTTTACAGAATGATCCAGAGCACTTTACCCGTGTTCAGTTGTTATTGTATTGTTCTAATACCTAGCCAACAGAACACTGTACCCTTGTGGGAAAAAAAACATAGAGAAACTTGAGAACTCTGTTAATATCATTTTCCCTGCTGCTTATTTATTTACTTAGGCAAACACTCCTCCTTCATATTTGAACAAGTCATTTTCTACAGTACTGAGAAATGGCTAATGAAGGGCTTAGCACAGTTCTTTTGCAACAAATGTCATTTCTGCGGCAGTTTTGGTAACTCAGAACATTGGATGTCGGTGCAAACACTGAAATATTGAAATGGAGTCTACTCCCAACACTGATGGGCTATATTTTGGCTAAATACCCTTAATGAAGCATTAATAAAGGGATTGTAAATAATTATATGTAAGATAAATAGGCATTTAGCTTATACGTTATTATTTACAAATACCGTCAGCTAGCTCATTGTTATGAAACATACCTTTAATATATAACTCCCATAGTTTGTCTCTTTAGATTCAAAGTTAAACACTACAAAAGATAAGACATAAGTTGAAATTTTCTTTGTGGGATAAAACTCAGTGATTAGCCACTTGTCGCCATCAATATCCATTTCCACTTGTCCTGTAAGTGTAAAAAATACAGCCCATTAGCGCAGCAGGCCTTGTCTAGTAGGCAAGCCATGAACACCCTGGAAATAGCCTAGTCAGTTGTCAGCACAACACCATAATATATAAAAACATAAAACAATGTACAATCTGTTGCAGACATAGCAGCCAGATTATGGCGACCTCAGTAGTAGCCTGTGAGTATGTGAAGTGGCAGAAGTTTTTTTTTGACATTTTTAGCTTCATACAGATCATTGCTCTCTACGGATTTTAATTTATTGGGCTTGATTAACAAATGAGGAGAATAAAGAACGACTGGATTCTTACCTTTCTGTGGCATGTTGCTTAAAGCTACAGACCCTTTCCTGTGGATTATACTGATGTTAAACACAGCTCTCATAGCTGGTTCATCAAAACAGGGAAATACTTGTCTTGCATCTGTGGGCTCCATTTGGGTTGATGCAACATATCTGGACGTGTTTGTATGAAATGAACAAAACACAACAAAAACAAACATGAATTTATTATTCATTAAGAACAACTTTTTCCAAAACGTTGCTTGAAAATGGTAAATTTGAAATTTAAATTTGGCCATTAGCTGCTAAGAACCAAGGTGTCTGAGTTAGATTTTTTAAGCAGTGGCTTGAAATGGCAATCTTGAAGGCATTCAGGAAAAATGCCAAACTCTAAGGAGGAGTAAATAATGCACAGTGTGTTCAAAGACTGACTGTCAAATGTGTTTTTTATTTATTTAGAGAATAGGTCAAGGGAATTTGTGGATGGATTCATCTGCGTAACAATCTAATGAAGTGTATCCTCACTAATAAATGCAAATCTAACCATTTTAAATGTGGGCAGGGAAAATAGAGAATCCAATTATTACCATGTCATGTTGATGGCAACTCTAAATAGCATTTTTGCGGGGTGGAGGGAGTTAGTAGAAAAACTGTATAATAACCTGGGGCATTGCTCCTGTGGGTGTGACTCTGTTGCTTCATCTATCTATTCCAATCAGTGCATTAAGAGCCTGATTTACTAAGGCCCGTAGCATGTGCAACATATTACATCACATGCAAAACCAATAACTTGTCCAATGATTGGTCGTTGTATTTGGGTATTTGTTTTGGCTGTGTTATTAGTTAGAGCTAAAATATTTTGCATATGCTCAAGGTCCTAGTAAATCTGGCCATAAATGCAAAGTAGGCCATACTTTATTCTCTGAGCGCATTTTCTGAGCACAGTCATAAAAATTTTGTAGATGGAATGCTCCTCGTTTTTTATGTGGTCTGTCTATTGAAGAATGCTGATTTCTACATTGTGTATACAGTAAACTTTCAATTGCAGTATTTTCTAATCCAATAATTGTAATTTTATAATTACAACTTATTTCCTTCATCTAACTGCATAATAATCATTCTGTATTCTGATTTTAGAGCACACACACACTGTATAGCCCTTGCACTGTCGCATATCAGCACTAAGGTGAATTTTCACTAAATGCCAGGTTTTATGGCAGACATAAGAATGGCAACTTGGGCCACATAAACTTCATTTTCTCACCCCTTCATTGTGGTATTCTGACTCCCGCTTACTGAAAACATGGTCAGTCCTCAGACAACATTCATACTACCTTTATATAAAATAGAACAAAAGGGAAAAGAAAGCCAGTGTAAAATATTCAGTAGTCTTACCTTTCACTTTCTTCAGTTATGTAAGTGCTGACAGTGAGACCAGCACCAAAACATTCTCCTGTAAATTCAGTGCTTAAGTAGTACAGTCCATCGACCTTCAAGGAGTCAACAAGCTCTATTGTGAAAAAATCCCTCTCGTCTTCCATCATGAGAACCTGGTGAGTTGCCATTTCCTTCCCTTTTTCATCAACCACGCCTATCAAAGTCACATTGAGATCCCTGCTGTGGATGTAGATGGTATTGGTAGCGTTCACACACTTGAATTTCACAGTAGAATTCCCTGTAAAACATGAGTATCGATCAAGCATGTTAGAGTCCAGATGAGGCTGAAGGTAAATCTTGTAGCTCTCTGGCATAAGGTTTCCTGGTAGTCTCATATCAGGTGGTTGTCCATTTCTGGTAAATGTGGTGGTTGGCGGAACTGTTGATGATAATAGATGAAAGCATTCTTGGGTTCTGATATTGTGGAAAATGACCAATCCAATGACAGTCATAAGAGCCAAAGCTGCCACCGTCACAGTGGCCACAGCTGCAGCCTTAGAGACGTACACACTCTTGGACATGTCCGATCAAGGTGAAGTGTCCTTAGAAAAAAAAAGTGCTCTGCTGGCTTTTAACTGCCACTGGAACTCAGAATCCCTCTTTTTAGCTTCCAGGAACAGTCGGTCAGGTTCTGTGTGACCCACACACCCTCTTTGACCATCTGATACAGGCGTTTCAGTGCTGAGTATTGGACAGAATTTGAAAAAGTTACATAAATAGACATATGTTTGCTAAGATGGCAGCTGTCTACTTCTTTCCCACATCTGGAAACCTTTCCCGGAAAAAATCTCTCTCTCTCTCTCTCTCTCTCTCTCTCTCTCTCTCTCTCTCTCTCTCTCTCTCTCTCTCTCTCTCTCTCTCTCTCTCTCTCTCTCTCTCTCTCTCTCTCTCTCTCTCTCTCTCTCTCTCTCTCTTTCTCTCTCTCTCTCCACAAATCAGATTTTTTCTAACAAACTCGGATTACTCACAGAAACAACGGTTCCTCTATAAGCCAGTCGAACACATTACTTTCTTTCCCTCAGGATTCTGCATTGTTTTGGTTTGATGACACAATCAGCTGTTTTCCAAGAGTTGACACTGCTCTTATGGCACCACCCATCCAAATGTTTTCAAAACTCTTAATCAATCCCAGAAAGCATTTGCAGATCTTGCTCTTAGACAGGAGATGACAATGTGTGTGGGAAATCAAGAGCATGTGTGTGCATGAGACTTGTGCCAGCTATGCATTTCTCAAAAAAAGTATTAAAGGAAAGTTTTACTTTCACTGATTCAAAAAAAAGAAGGAATTCTGAGGTCTGTGAGAATCTTGGATGAGTTACAAATGAATGAAGCAGCACTGGCAGAGAGATATGTAAAATACCAGGAATTTCCTGATTCTTTTTTTTGGCAGCAGAGGCAAACATATGAAACATAAAAAGGAGCATCCCTCCTCTTCATGGGTCTGGACTAGCCTTTGGAAATGTAGTATACTAGTATATTTTGTATACAAATTTGAGAAAACTGAGAAAGCAGGTCCCACCTTTGCGTTTTGGAAATTTGCAGACGACACACATCACAATAAAACAGGCATGCTAGTTACGGTAAGACTCCAGAATATTAAAAAACAATAGTCATTTTTAGCCCCAAAATCATGCTAACTCAGAGAAACTTTGATAGAATGTCCATTGTTTATAAAGACATTCTCAGGAGGAATTATCATTGTTGTCCGTATTGCCATTGTATACATGCCGAAAATGTTGTGCACAAAAGAATGTTGTTGTCTCCATTTTGTATAGATTCTCTAGAACAAAACGAGCCAACCTATAAGCTTCTCTGACCAGTACTGACCAAGCAGTCACTCGATATAGCCAATGGGACCTGCAACGACTCAACATGGACAGTATAACTTACGCCCAGTACAGTGACATGCCATTATAGTGACAACTGAGAAACATTTTTGCCTATGAAATTACATTTATAACAGTTTATCGGTTGTTTGACTTGCATATAAGGACACACATTGTTTTTCCGGCATAAATAGACTATTTCTTTTTCAGTGCGCATGCTGAAAACATTTCACATGGGTCTCGATGTCCTTGAGACTTTATACAATCATTGTTTCGCAACAAAAATTTGTTTGGCAATGTCTGGTGAAGTCTTTGAAGAAATAACTTGTCTGAGTGAATATTTCTGAGGAGGACAGTCAAAATGGCTTTTACTGCTCAGCAAAGGGAATGCTCAATGAAGGACTTATTCCCATTTTATATCGATGAGCATCTAAATACATTCTCAAAATATGTATGTTTTATTATTCAGTGCTCTTATAAATAATGAGTAGGTATACTGAATAATTATACAAATATTTCTGAAATGTTGAGAACTGAGAATATTTTGATATGTTGATGGGGTGGGGTATTGGACATAAACTTCAATCAATGACTAGATAGCTAATGCATTTAATTTCTACAATCTTCCAGACCTGCTGCTGCCAGAGGTTGTAAGGCGATAGCATGGAGAGAGCATGGACTTGTATATTTAACTACACAGGCAGGCACGCCTTAAGCTAACTTAAGCTTGTGAAGTCCCAGAAGTAAGGCTGTACTGTACATGTTGGGGGCAAAACACTGGAGCTCCTATTAAAGTGAATTGGGAATATCAGACTTCTGAAGGCAAAATAAAATGTCCTTAATGGCCTTTTGAAACTGGATTGATGAACATTACATTTCATATGAAAAGCAGATTGAAAAATATGCATTATGTAATAAAATATGCACATTTTAATAAATATTTCCTCAAGACTTGTGGACCAAACCAACCATTGTTTCAGAAACAACTGCACATAATTAAATTTATGATCACAAAAAATGGACAGATTTTTCTTTGGTTGTTAAATCACCTTGGATTTCTGCATTGGATTCAATGGCCAGCAAATGCTTTTTCCCTCAAGCATATGCAGTAGAGGCTGTTTCCCTTTACTTCCTAGGCTTCACTGCCTGGCCCCTCCTATCCTCTCCAGTTCCCATGTATGCTCAATGAGAGCGAGGGCAGGATGGGGGAGGATGACAGGCAGGGGGATGAGCATATGGTATAAAGCATATGGAATTTTACACGTCTAATAAACCATTATATCATTTGGTTACCAAGTGTCTTTTTGGAGTCTCCAAATGGATTTTTTGAAAACCTGCCTAGACATAGCTCAGAAAAAACTATGCAATGCAGAATGGTCATTTTTGGTGGTATTGTCATCAAATGTGAACCAGGATTCGTCCAACATTGTGGCTGTGTCTGCATAAGCCCACTAGACTCTGCTTGAAACATTTGTATCCGCTTAATAAATAAATAAATAAATAAAAACTTCCACTTGCACTGTGTTTGAGCTTCTGTTACTTTGTTTCAGTTAGCCTACATGAAGAACAATTCTGATTCTTGGAAAACAAGCTCCCAACGGTTACCGTTCAGAAGAGATCAAGATTATGTCTGTATTCAAAAGGGTTCAAAAATAGTAACCATTTAATTTTAGGTATGCCGTTTTCAGGCTTGTGTTAAAAGGGGGGATGAGGGGGCTAGGCTGCTTCTTTTTATTACCATATTTTTCATATTAGTTAAGATAAAAAGTGCATGTATTATTTTTAATCAATCACCCTTTTCATTGGCGCATTGGAGAGCACTGGTTTGAAATATATGAAAACACAATGAAATACAGCAAATCCAGAAGTGAGATAGGACCTGCACTGCTACCTTCACACTCCTCATTAAGAGAATGTTATCCACCTACGAATGTAGAGCCTTTCGGCAATATTTTAAATGGAAAATATGAGTTTAAAAATCTATATGTGTGTAAACAGAATTGAGTCTATATTCATAGCAGTTGAATGGGTTCTATATCATGTGAACCCCCCAAAATAAAAATATCATTGGTTTCTAGTCGAACTTCATTTACTGAAGCACACGCGTCGTAACTATCCGGATGAAACGTCTTATATCTCTTACTAGCTAGCAAATTCTATCTTCGCAGCAAAATATTAAGTTTGCGATAGTAATATATTCTATTTAGCAAAAATGATCAAGGCAATTTTAATATTTAATAATCACGGAAAACCGCGCCTCATAAGATTTTATCAGTATTTCGTAAGTAAAATCAACATTTAGTTAGCTAGCCGACCAGCCAGCTAGAGCTACACATAACATTGGAAACAGTGAGCTAGCTAGCTAGTTATGCAAACGTTAACGTTAGCTAACACCTTTACTGCATAATAGTAATAGTAATAATAATAATAATAATAATAATAGTAATGTATCGCTGTATTTCGCAGTGCCAGTTGGCCATGAAGTTATGTTTCTGCCTATCTGTTAAATGTTTGCCTTGTTTGTTAAGTACAGTTAGACTATACTAACCTTACTTCATTCTTCTACCTAGCTATGATATCGTTAAAGTTTGGTTGTCACTGTCAGTTATGCGTTTTGGGCAGTTAACATTGTAACAATAGTAGGCAGGCTGTGTTGAAAAATGTCATATTTCACAGTACAGGTGATACCAATAAAATAATAGGTTTTCTAGGTGTTTTTGTTGTTGTCCCAGACCTACTATAACTTGATTTCCCTCCACCCTTCCAAAGGCTGAAGACATGCAACAACAGATAATCAGGGAAACGTTCCACCTTGTGTCGAAGAGGGATGACAATGTCTGTAATTTCTTGGAAGGAGGAAGGTAACGTTAACGTTATTAACGTAAACGTTGCTGGGATGTAGCTAAGTGAGCATCAGTGTATACACTCATCGTAGGCCTGCCATGGTGTGATGGGGGGAGCCTGTTTACTTGAATGTTGATTTAACAATGTTGCTGCAATGTAGTGGCATTATTATATCATTGGCAGAAGATTCCAGTCCACAATGTGAAGACATTTTATGTTAGCTGGGACACATTTAGATGAAACACTGTGCCTTGAATTAGCACAAAAGGGGTAATTAACAAACTTTGCATCTTAGCTCTATGATAATGCTCTAGAAAATTTTGTCAGAGGTGCGATCACTTTGCCGCAGGTGTATTTTGGATTGGCATATGTATACTAACAGTTCTCCACAGCAGGTGCAGTAGTTCAAATTATTTAAGTAAAAAGCATTTTCTCTATATTTCAGTGCGAACTTGCATCTAACAATTTGAACCAGATTATCAGTGTTAAAATATGAGAACCAGCTTTAAATTTGATTACAGGGATTGTAAAGTAACTCCTGTTTTTTCCCAATTTGTAGTTTGATTGGTGGATCCGACTACAAGCTGATCTACCGACACTATGCTACACTTTACTTTGTGTTCTGTGTGGATTCTTCAGAAAGTGAGCTTGGAATTCTGGACCTGATACAGGTACACATATTTAAAATGTTAAATTTTGACTGAACATGTATTGGAATGTAATAGAATATAATAGTTTGGGTCAATACTGTTGAATAAATCTGTTGTGTCCTCCCCCTAGTTTCCAGTATTATTTGATGCTGCTCTTTTATATGTATTTTTGTGGCAGGGGGTGAAGCAGCCTTATAATATGAATGGATCTCCCTTATTGGGGATGAAGGACAGTAATACATTTTTACCAACAGGGTTACAAGTAGTATTGCTGAATAGTGTGTTCAAGGTTAAGCAGTGTGGAGGAATCACGTGTCAACACATTAAAAGGGTTGTTGATTCCTTAGTAAGTATTGTTTTGTGCTTCTGATTGTCCTTCAGGCTGTTGAGCCATAATTAAAGTTGTAAAATTTGTTCAAGTGACTTTGTTCAAGCGACTATTACAACTTGAGCCAGTGGATAAGCGATTTGTAAAACGTGATGTCCAACCGTCATATGTTTTGGTTAAGTCTTTGTGGTAGGTTTCACGGTCTACTTCCTCAAAATTTCCAGGCAAAAAGTCCTCTGCAACTCATTGTTTGTTTTTGAATTACCCTTTAGTTTGATTACTGGTCATTATAGTTTATGTGGGTGATAGTGGAGTGTGCTGGAAGACAAAAGATACAAACCAGCAGGATAGTTTGGAAAACAAACGGTGGCATTTATGAGAAGCCAGAATTTTATCTCTGGTTTGTTTGAAGATCTTTATCGACTCTGATCTTGTTTGTTGCTTTAAAGGAAATATCTTCTCACAGTTTGTAGAACTCACTTGCAGTGGTAGTATTTTCTTCAATCTGTCCGTATATACGTCAGAACTACTCAAAGAGAACCGGAAGGGAAAAGAAATGGAATGCGTCTCAGCGGTTGTGATCTAAATGCAGATGTATCCTATATTATCAACCCTTTTGGGATTATGTTACTGTATCTATGGCAGTGGTCCCCAACCCTGGTCCTGGAGAGCTACATGGTCTGCTGGTTTTTGTTTTCACCTTAAAATCAGCACCCAATTGAAACCCAAGACACCAGGTGAGTTGAGTTAACTGTGTAATCAACTGCTCTAATTGATTCATGAAGTACAGAGTCACTATGAAAACCAGCAGACCCTATAGCTCTCCAGGACCAGGGTTGGAGACCACTGATCTATGGTATAGTGTTCTTGTTATGACTTATGAAAGCAATATGTTCTTCTCTCTTCAGATAAATATTTGCCATTTATTAATTGTTGTGAGTATGTTATCATACCATTGTATGGAGCTGCAGGTGCAGGTATGATCCAGTTAAACCTTAAATAGTGTTAGGAGTGCTGGTCCAGGTGAACTTTGTATTTGCTACGTAGTTGTCTCACTTCAGAGATTTGTTTCTTAGTTGCTGTTGTTGAATAAAACCTAAAATTCAGAACAAAAATGAGATATGGATTTTTTTTAATAAGTTGAATTCTCAAATAAGTATTCTGTGGTTATTTGTAGAGAGTACCATCGACAAATGTCTGTACTCACATGATATTGCACTTCTGTCTTCTTTCTGTATTTATACAGAGTACACATACCCCTATTGTAATATGTGTATTTCAAGGGTAATATCCCTGGATCGCTCCACTTTTTGATGTTTTTGGTAATTGTTTTTAAAATAACTAAAACCCTGAAGTATCATAGAGTACTCTTATGGGTTGCTTAAACCTGCTTCATGCTGTCTAATCACCCCAGAGAATCAATTTCTCTGCCTCTTTTTGAAAATTTCAGAAGCAAACTGCATTATTGGTCATACATATAACAACATTTTCACATTTGCATATACGTACAAACCTTGGGCACTGAGCTGAGGTGTAGACCATGTCTTTTGTCTGTGGAGTAAGATGTGCTTTAATCTGTGGGACTAAGTTTTTAATGATAATGAGTAATGACGCAATGATTGTGAACGGGTCACAACCAGCAGCCATAAGACAACAACATTGAATGGGTATGTCACATGTATGTCACAGTAAATCTGTAACAAATGTACTTGCCCATACAAAATTAATACCTGCCCAGATATGATAAAGTTTACCCTGTGACATTAAGTGCATAAAAACACAAAGCCTCTGTAATAGCATTTAGCTCACTAACAGCATTACTCTGCATTAATATCATTACTCATTATTTGGCATCATCGGATATTTAAAAAAATGCTAGTAATAGTTAAATGAACCAGTAGATTTTGGAATTGAATAATACAAACAATAATATTTACATAAATAGTAGTGACAGGTACAGCAACTAGCCATGGAAGTGTCAATGTTATCACTCCAAATGTCAGTATGGCTTGCTTAGTTATCACTACACTCACCAACAACTGTGAAAGTGTATTAATAAATTAATTTTGTCTGATAATGTTATTTATACAATTAAACAATATGCAATTTATTATTTAAGTAATTGTTTTTAAGTAATTTCCCTGGGCAGTTTAAAACAGAGAATACTAGCTAATGTGACCATTCCAGCTAATTTAAGTTAATCATTTTAAAGGAATGGGTGTCATGTGACTCCCACGGGAAACTCTCCTATTGATGTAAATGCGGCCACAGTCACCTGGGAGACTTTTTTTTAGCAGCTGCAGGACATGAAAAGATTTTTCTCATTCACCACTAGTTTTTTTCAAACTGGAGTTATGGCCTTGGAACTACCGAGCAGATAACACTATTGAACTCCTGAGAGCGTTGCCTAAGATGAGCAATAAGCCTTTATCTTGAAGTCTCTGCTGTATCTAATCTCTGCCGTGACACAGAAGTGCATTTTCAGATAGCTACTTTGGTTGCATCCTTTTAGTGACGAAAAATCTAATCTAGCTACACATGTAGGTAATCGCTGAGGTAATCAAATATGATGACTTCAGACTGATTCCAGATACCACCAGATAAGGTCTGTGGCCAAAGCGTAGGGTTGATACAATGGTGTCACGTGCAATTACGCAGCATGGCATGCATAGCAAAAATACATTGACATGTGTGAGGAAACAGGTTGGTGAAAGGTGCATTATCAGCTGATTTTTGTTTTGTTGTATGCTTGACCCAATTGTAGTTTGCGTACAATGTAAATGTTTTTGACAGTGTCAACGTTTTCAGTAATAATAGTAGTAAGAAACAGCAGGCTATCTCTTGATTGCTTTGTGATGTGAAGTTGTGTTACATATCCTGTGTTGGGGTCATTTCAATCGATGATATGAAGGATCGGGTGTTTGGCAAACATCATGATGACTCAGTGATCTCTAGTCTACTGGAGGGATGGAACACCATTCTTCCAAAAGATATTCCCTCATTTGTTGTTTTGATGATGGTAGTGGAGAGCGCTGTCTTAAATCTCCCATTGGTGTTCAATTGAGTTGAGATCTGGTGACTACGATGGCCATAGCATATGATTCACATCATTTTCTACTCGTCAAACTTATTCAATTTATTGACCCCTCGTGCCGTGTGGATGGGAGCATTGTCATCCTGGAAGAGGCCACTCCCTTCAGGATAGACATGTTTCATCATAGGATAAAGGTGATCACTCTGTATTGAAAATAACTTTGTACTGAGTGATAACACGGCATAACCGAGCCACCGGACCCCCTCACTGTAGGTGTCAAGCATTCAGGCGTGTACTGTTCTCTTGGTCTACACCACACTGCACTCGCCCACTTATTGAGAATATGGTGAAGGATGTCTCATTTGACCATATCACTTTTCTCATATCTCTGTACACCAGTGCCTATGGTTTTTTCAACACTGAACTCTCAAAAGTGCATTTGTCTTTGTAATGAGGGTTTTATGAACTGCAACCCTACTATAATATCCCTCTGTATGTAGTTGTTGAAGGACTGTTCTTGCTGACAGTCTTATCCCAACTTGCATTGACATTGCTGTTAAGTGTTGTTCAGGATCATGTTAAAATTAATTTTATTTTGGGGAATTTATGTTACCATGATGCTCTACTGTAAATTATGTTGTGGTGCAGCACTATGGCTGATTATTAGCAAAAACCCTGAAGCCTATATAATTATAACCTAATAATAGCATTCTATAAAAAGTAATAATTTGACCTGGGTAGTCAATCAATATTTTGACTAATCAAAACTGCAACCCACAAAACTGACCTATTCATCAGAAACCCAACGTCATGACAGTCAAGTTAAACACAAGTGTATTAAAAACTTGAATTGCATATTTGGACATGTGTCTGACTACATTTTAATGGGGCGGGGTTGTCAGCTCACATGGTACAGTGACTTAAATGTAAAAGTTACTAGAAAAACAAGATCTGTTTGCTTTAAACTCTCTGTAAATTTGGATCATTCTGCTTTCTTTGCCTAGGTCTTTGTGGAAACGCTCGATAAATGCTTTGAAAACGTCTGTGAATTGGACCTTATATTCCACATGGACAAGGTAAGTGTACTGTAAGGGCAGAGAAGGGCAGAGAAGAAAGAGCTCAGACAGATGGCTCCACCAAGCAGGTTGTTGGCCATCACTTGCTATTCAGCTGCTGAAATAGCCAGCATGCTTACCTCTTGTTTCTGGGTTGTGTTTTCCGGTTTCCATATGCCAGCATAAAACGATTTCCAGTCATCAGACAGTTTATACAGACTGAGTAGCATTTGTATAGGCACCTTGATATCTCTATAAAACTAGCACACCATTGTCATGTAAAATTATTTGGCTAGCTACCTAAAAAGTATGTTGATTATATAACTAACCTGCCATCAATATTCGGCTTTAACTCTGGTTAGAGAAGCTTTCTAAAGTAGGGATGGGACGATAAAACTATCTTGGTAAAAAGCATTAATGGTTATTTAAAGATGCTGTATGTTTGTTATTGGACACTTTTGTTCATATTTGATTAAAATTGCTCCACATCTAGACAGATATCAATAAATTAAAAGGTCTACGATTAAGATAAGGTCTCTGACTGGCCCAGGCACTGAAATCAGCCGCTCCAAATTTCACCACGCCTGAATCTTAACAACCAATCAGGACAGCTCTCTGTTCTGCCTGCCTGTCAATCATCTTGTTGCGCATTCACAGCGCTGCCACTGAGCAGACAGGGCGGGTTGGACTACACAGACAAGAGCAGGGCAGAGGTAGCTAACGTTACAGCAGAGATAGTGCTCAAACTAGCCCTCCTAACGGCACAAAATTCAGGTACTGACTGACATCTTCAATCTCATCTTAAAACTACATTTTCACTCTGAATTTGACATTAAGACATAGAGATAATGAAAACAAAGTCAAAGTCAAATCAAATGAAACTCAATACATATGAGAAGTAGATATGAAAGTATGTGATGTGACTGGTGACATCTGGCTGTGATGTTTTACTGGCTGTAAAAAAAAAGCTGTAAAAAATAAAAGAAAAAAGCAAGTATTCAAACAGATGCCTTTTTACCTTATTATAGTTTTTTTTTTTAATGGCTTTTCTTAGGAGCAGATGTTTCATTTCAAACTAACACGAGTTGCACTTTACGCAGTTATTAAATTTCTGTAACTTGTTTGCTAGCTCATTCAGATAATGTTTAGATATTGCAATAGACGTATCACCACCCTAACATTAGCTATGATAAGAAATAATGGATAGATGGCCAACTGTATACTTTAAATGAAGTTGGAAAGGTACTTAAACCAACTGTCAAAATAACAAAATCGGATCTTGGGTGGCTAGCTAGTTCAGGTGGCAAGCCAGTATAGTTGCTAATTCTAGCAAAGGTAGCTATTGTTAGTGCTATTGATCTTCTTAGTTAAAATAGACTTTCCAGAGAAAAACATGTAGCCTTTATCCAATTGTTAGTGCCTTATAAGGCACATTCCATGTAAATGTTGTGCTGAACTTTGGATGAGAGCCTGTGTTTGACTTATCGTTCATTTAAAAAAAAAAAAGATTTAGTATGAATATGTTAATCATTTGAACCTTGGAAACCGGCTTGTCCTGGCCCTCTAGTCAACATGAGCAGAATAATTGCATATAGTGTGTGAACATTATTTTTTGATGCTGTTGTAATAAAAAGTTAATAAACATTTGAATATATTCAAACAAATTTGATTTTTTCTGGAGTAAGTTTGAATTCCATTATTGGGTCAAGGTGACAGCCCTAGTCTGGGAATGGTCTTGTCAGTTTTCTAAACTTTAGGTAAGTGTTAAACAGCCAATTTTATGGGAGAATATATTAGTGGTTTCAATGAGAGGTAAATAAATAATAAGAGCATTACCAGTCTCGGTAGGCATTCAGCTACTCTGAAGTATAAATGGGTTTAGTTCTCTGGCTAGGCTAGCCCCTTGCTGCTCTGGTTGTAGAGCTGAGGTGGCATAAATGTTTCAGACAGCTTTATCGTCCCCACAGTTCCTTTTATTAGAGTTACGCATATCAGATTTTCTGGACTGGAAAGCACTCCAGCAGTCCTCTAAGAAATGAATATGGCGAGTCAGCTCAACGCAGCTTATTTGAATGTCCCCACACGGCGTGTGGTTTTGGCCCAGAGGAGGCCTGCGCTTACCGCATTCACGGTCTTTTCTGTGTTTTTGTGAGCAGTGGATTATGGGAAATTGGCTCTCTGTGCAGTGCGTGCCCAACATTTTACGATCACTAGGACATTGTGATCTCAAATACAAAAGTTATCACAAGGTCACTGTTTCTCTGTGAAGAAAGGCTCTCTAGATCTTGTTTGGCATTCTGGGTGTTGAGAATATGTACGTAAATGAATGACAGCATATGACATCACAACATATAAAAAAAAAGCTTGGGCTCATTTACTATTAAGCATGTGCATAATAATGTGGTTTTTCTGTGGTGTACACAATGGTATTGGGAAGGTGTAAATGTTGGTATTTGTATTATTATCTTTAGTGTAAGTTTGGTGGGAATATATATGATGCACTGTTGGTGTAAATGTGTGTAATAATTTGATCATCTTTAGTGTGGCTTGTTGGTCTCTTGCAGGTGCACTACATTCTTCAGGAGGTGGTGATGGGGGGAATGGTGTTGGAGACTAACATGAATGAGATTGTGGCTCAGGTGGAGCTACAGAACCGCATGGAGAAATCAGAGGTGAGCCCCCAAATTCATCTTTCCCTCCCATCCTGTAATGGTCATCATCACCTGTCTCCTGTCCTAATTTACCCATCTCTTCTTAATTTATCCACACTTTGTTCACTTGTCTTTTCTCTCAGTTTACCCATCTCTTCTCTTTGTTTACCTAGCTCTTCTTTTTACTCTTGTTTACTCATCTATTGTCTGAGTTCACATGTTTGTTCTTAGTTTAACTGGCTCTTTGTTTACCTGTCTCTTGTCTGAGTTTACCTGTTTCTTCTTAGTGTACCTGGCTCTTTTCTTAGTTCACCTCTTTTCTCAGTTTACTTGTCCCATTTCTTAATGCACCTGTTTAATTTACCTGTCTGTCTCATCTCTTCTCTTACGTGTAAATTATCTTAGATTGCTTGTTTCTTCTCTCAGTTATCTGCCACGTCTGTTTCGCTTTCTTAGTTTGAAGTGTGTCTCCGCTTAGTTAACCTGTCCCTCAATGTACATTACATTACAGGCATTTAGCAGACGCGCTTATCCAGAGTGACTTACATAACTTTTACATAGCATTTTTACATTGTTTCCATTTATACAGCTGGATATATACTGAAGCAATTCCGGTTAAGTACCTTGCTCAAGGGTACAACGGCAGTGTCCTTACCCGGGAATCGAACCTGTGACCTTTCGATTACAAGCCCAGTTCCTTGCAAGCTAAGGTCACATGCAGTGTCAGAGCCTGTGCTTGTTAGTCACTGCCTCAGAGTTGGGTGTGGTGGTGATTACGGACTGTGTGCGACAGAGTGGGGTTTGTAATGGGCAGTTCTGGGGCCTTTCTAACCCTGCATTAGGGGGCTACCTGCCGTTTTGCATGGTTTTATCATGTGACCACACTGCGCGCAGTTAACCAGTGACGTCAGTTAGTCTGCCTGTTGCGCGGGGTGGTTTTTCAAACTGCAGGCTGTGTAATAGTGTGCGGATTCCCTCCGGATTATGAGGTTGCGTGATGTCATGTCTGGCCTGCTTGCAGGGGGGCCTGTCCGCGGCTCCGGCCCGCGCCGTGTCAGCCGTCAAGAACATGAACCTTCCGGAAATCCCCCGGAACATCAACATCGGGGACATCAACATCAAGGTGCCCAACCTCTCCCCGTTCTGAGCCCGTCGCCGCGGCGACCGACGTCGAGGGGCGGCGAGGGCGGCGCGAGGAGTGAACCGATGCGATGCTCCCCTTTTCCTCCCTCAGCTTTTACTCCTCCCTTTTTCAGAAAAAGAAATATTTCCCTGTATAGTCATTCCCGTTAGGAAAACCTTTAGCCAAAAAAGAGGAGCGGAAATGTTTTTCGCCTCCAGGCTCTTCCCAGCAGCCGAATTTCATTTGGAACTCTGCAGACTGCAGCAGCCATGTCTGAGGATTTCTCCCCGTGTCTGACTACAGATCGCCAGCTCTGTAAGGGATAAGGTTCCTGAGCCAGGGCTCATGGGAAATGCAGGGTATCTGGAGGAATAAAAGAAAAACAGTCTGTACCTTCTGAAGCTCACTTTTAGGGAAATGTTTTTTTTTTTTGCGGGCTTGGTGAAATGCTACTGACCCTCTGTGCATTCTTTATCAATTGAAAACAAAGTAATTGCGTTCTCAGTATTTTTAATTTATGGATGTTCTTTTTTGTGCTGGCTGGCCCTGCATGGCGATTCAGGCTCTCTCTTTAAGGTCTGGGGCCAATGAGAAAGAAACCTGCAGTCGGCCGTTTGCTCCCGAGGAAGCATCGGTGGCCGCGGTTGGTTGAGAAACAGGATGTGGTTCACGGGCGAGGTATCTTTACTGCGCATCTGTCCCCCTCCCTGTCCCACCTGTCTGGCGAGCTCTGCGCAACCTGAGGATACGTTGCGTCTGAGAGAACAACGTACCCCTGCGCAAAAACAAAAGAAAATTGGCGGGTAAAATGGGGAGGGGGGAGAAGTTTCTCAGAATTTCAAACGAGAAAAAAAGACAGGCTTGGAACAGAGCGACTTGGTCCACTGTATCGGCTTCCTGCTGGAATGTAGAGTGACAGCGGGCCTGTTTGGAACTGCAAAACCAGTCCCAGAAAGCCGTTTAAATCTGAGTGAACTCAGCCGCACGGCAGGGGCTTCACCAAACGGCTTCCCTTGCTCTGGTGCCGTGACGTGAGGGAGAGGGAAAGGGAGGAAGTGAGAAAGGGGGAGAGGAATAAGAGAGAAACTGAGGGAAAGAGGAATTGCGCGTAGGGAGAGGGTAGGAGGGGAAGAGAAAGAGGGTGTTTTTGCGCGGGCCGCTCTGGTGGGTCGCTGCAGCGTTTCTCTCGTTAGCCTCCTGACCGAGGGCTGTTTCCTGTGGCTGCGCACTCAGCTCTGGGCAGGGGTATGAGGTATGCTATCTGCTGGTGCACGGGTTAAAAACCGCATTTCCCATTTCTGGTCTGATGTCTGTTCTGCTTGATTTCAGTACGGCAGTTGAGTCCTGGAGAAAATATGAAAACAACACTGGAAAAAAAAAAAAAGATTTTTTTTCTTCTTAAAATTCTACTCCTTGGTTGATTTGCATAACAGTTGTATATGATAGGAAACACCTGCTTAATTTGCACTGAAGCAAGCTCCTCAGCTTTTGCCCATATCTGTACTACTCTGATGTGTGACCTTGAGGACATTGGCTGTAAAATGGTGAAACCATTTGGTTAAATTATGCTGACATTTTTTTTTTGTTTGTTCCCCACATACATTCCCATAGATGTTGATGGTTTCATACGACAGAGAATTTCATTCCTTGAACTGTTTCCTTTTTTGTTAAAAAATGTAGTTTGTATATTTTTCACTATTGTACAGTACATCAGCTCTTTATTATAGACGTGCCATTCAGAAACATTTTTATTTTGTCAATATTTCATGTGGTTACTTGGGGAAGTGATTCCCCCGCATGAGCAACATTATCTAGAATTGTGCGCAGTGATGTTCCTTTGAATTGTGTACGAGTGGTGACTGATGCTCGGCCTAGTGTGTGACACACTGTACAGATCATTTCCTGACGCATTAATAAACAAGCAATAGAAAAAACTTTGAGAGGAGTGTTGAGTGTTTGAATTTTTTTTTTTTTTTTGGTTCCCATTTCTCTTGAAATACAAAAATGGCATCAGTATACCCCGACTTCCTTTGTTAATCATCATGTTGACCGGTGTCTACCACTGCAGCTGGTCTACCGTTCCCATCTCCCAAACTCATGAGAAGCACACTTCTGTCAAGCCGGCTGGGAGGGCTAGGAGAGGAACCAGTCATTTACTGCAGAAGGGAGGGGGTGAGGGAGGGGGTAAATGTGGTTGCTGAACACCGCACAATAACGGTTGTGCAGCCTCGACTGGGACATGATTTGGACTGTTCAGAGTCGGGGTGGGGGGGCAGGGGTGGGGGGGGGGGCAGATCCTTCTGACGTACGTCGAGCGAGCGGGAGTGTCCTGCAAGGTGTCTTCCATGCGGTCGCACAGTCGGAGCCTGCTTTGCGATTGGACAGCAGCCCTCCCCTCCGTAGCGCGCATTCTTTCCAACCCCCCTCCGCTCCTGCTCCCCGGTGCCGGGTAAGTTTGTGAGAATGGAGGGAGTGCCTCTGGTGAGTGTTCCGGTGTGTGCACACACGTGTGTGTGTGTGCGTGTGTGTGGTTTTCCAAAAAAAAAAGCAAAATGTGAAAAACATGCGCTGTGCCTGCCCTCACAGGCAGATGTGAGTGGAGGGAAGCGGCGTGTGTTTCGCATCAGCTCCCTCGTTTCGGCTGATCCCGTGCCAGTCTCAGGCGCGCGCTCCTAATGGAATCCGCTCCGTAATCACCTGGCGCGTCCCGCTCTTCCTGCCTGTCCCCCTCGCTTATCGTGATTGGAGGCCGCGCCGGTACGGATCGGTACGCCTTTGGCCGGAGTCGCTGCTCCTCTTCGGTGTGTTTCAGTGAAGTCGTGATTTGAGTCCGTTTCTTCATCATCATCCACCGAACGGATCCCACATCTGGCTCGAGTAGGAACGACCTCCGAGGTTTCCCTAGCCAAAGGACTCCGGTATGTCTTTTTAAAAGGAAACAGGAGCGAGTTCAGCTTGTATGTTCAGGGCGTTTCTGAATGATCTCGAGTTGTAAAATGTGGAAAATTGTTTAGACCCCACTGCTTCACATGGGGAGAGTGGAGTTGTTGGCTGTTTAAGAGATTCGCTGCTTAGTTTCCTGTGCGGGTCCTCAACTACCCTGGCTCTGATACTTAATAGCTAGTCATGAGTATTGTAGAGTGTTGTTTTAGAAGGAAACTGTTGAATATATTATTGTTAGAAAGTTACACATTTAAATACTAGTAGTGACAAAAAAACTGCTGAAGGGCATTCTGGGCACTGTCCTGTAATTCTAAACATGTGATTCGTGTGTGAGCAACTCCACAAAAATGAACAATTTGACTGGATAAAAAAAGAGCAGATCAATGCTTTCACTTCTAAGCTGCAACAGATTGTTTGAATGATGGATGTCAGCTGTTGTAATTATAGGCTGGCATGAAAGGTAAAAACTCAGCAGTCGTTCTCAAATGGACCACATAAATTATGTAAGGGTTGAATTCCGGGTTCCCGATGGGGAGGAGGCGGGGCAGTAAATAAATAAATAAATATGCACTCCATCCTCTGCTATGTCTTTCCTGGAAGTACCGGAAAACAAATCACAAACTTCTAAGCTGCTTTTCTGGGTTTTGTCAATTGCAAATCACTGCATAAGAGCTGTTTTTTTAATTACGATAAGTGTTTGCAACTACTAATGCTGTGCATTTTTCTTGTTTGCCTTTTCCTTTGTAAGTACTTTTCTTTAGGTAATTGAATGCTTGTATTTTAAATTGCCCCCCCCAAAGAATTCTGCAGTCATTCTCCACCTTTTCACAACACATGATTGAGCATTTATAGTATACCTTGGGGAAAAGTGTGCTCTTACTCCATGTCTGGTATGTGGTAAAAAAAAAAATAGAATTTAAGAATTGGATTTGGGGACATGAGTAGCTGTTTAATTCACTTTTTTCACTTCTGTAATGCTTCTTTTGCAATTAATCTCTTCATTTCATTTGAAAAATGAATTGCCAGTTTAAAAAAGATTATGATTTTGTTTGTAGTGTTTGTAGTGTTTTTTGCTGTCATGTAGCGTAGCTGAAGCATGTTTGACATGCTGAGAAGTATTCTTATATCTAATCTCTGCATGGTTGGGGCTGTCCATTTCTGTTTTAGCAATTATAATTTACAAAAATGATCATTTTTGTATGTAAAAAAATGTAGATGTAAAAACACATGCGTAAATCTTTTCAAAAGTTCCTATTTTGTCCATGAGGATAAGAGCAAAGTGAATTGTGTTCACCTAAAAATGGTCACTCTCAGAAGAAGTGTATTCCGCCAAGCACTAAAGGTGTGAGGCAACCTATTGCATTTCTTGATGTTATTTAGTTTTGATTTTTATTGTATTATGCTTGCATTTAATTTTGTAAGGAAAAGGCTATGGTATACTAAATTTGAAGGGCAGTGTGCTATGTTGAAAACATTCATAAATTCATGCAACTGAATAGTGATGTACTGCATGATCCTTATTGGAGCATACCTGCTACTTTATTACTTTTTCAGAACATAATATATAATATATAACAATATATAATTTATGGAAAGACTGAACCTCACCTGTCAAGTTGCAGTGCGTTATTACGCTTGTGCCACAGTTCCTGTTACACATCCACTGATTATAGGGTCTGTCTGAGTGGCCACATTCTGAGGAACCGAAGCACAGTCACGCTTTTCATTTAGAGATGCACCAAAACCATTTTGCCTTGGGCAAGTCAGGGCATCTCTGTAAAGGTGTCTATATATAAAGAAATAAAATAAGCCATATGCAATCCTTTGAATAAGACAAAAAAAGGGCAGCTTATGTTCATTATTTTCCACAGAATTAATAAAAGATCATGTTAGCCCGAGAAGGGTTCATTTGAATATGAGTGAAATGTAGCTATTGCTGTTCTGTCACACCAGCCTATTCCATTCATCCACTGTATTAGGAATTCACTTGTGGCAACTCTTTGTTGAGCCGTGTACGCATCATTGCGATCAGTAAATTACCTAAACAATTAAGGGCTGGATCAGCCTAAAACCACTGCCAACATGCATCATCAGTGCAACACTAGACCTACTTACAATATTTTTCATCCGAATCATGTAAACGCTGGTAATTTTGACCAGTGTACAAAAATTCTAACACCCTTCTAGAGTCAGTCAATGGGGTGTTGATGACTTGTGTGCCAATATAGCCTTTATGCACCATGGCATGGAGTCTACCGCCATCTGGGCTTCTGCAGGAGGAAGAGGGCACCATTGATGTGAGAAAATCTTTCAACTCCTGGTCTGTTGATGGAAGTGGGAAATGCTGTCTCAGGCATCATTGCAGAATATCCCATAAAAACATCCTGCCTTAGACACAGTTTCGTTTGGAACAATGAGAAGTTTATCTTGTCTTGGTCACTCCAGGCAAATGTCACTCCTTCTTCCATGGTCTCTGGGGTATTCTCTTACTGTCATGCCAGGCATAATCATATGTGGCCCGGCCAGAATTGTCCGAAGCAAGGATGTTATCTTTGGGTTTCCATTTTTGTAGAGAACCTATTTCCTTTTTTGTGAATAGCAAGCAATATCACAGTCAATGCATGACTGGAAAAAAAAAAAACACACTAGCCCACAAAATAATACATTTTTGAGTTAACAGTCATTGATGTTTATACATGGCACACAGTCATATCAACTGTTGCGTTTTGGCCCTCATTTTTTTCAATGTGATGCGACTATGAAAGAATAATCAATGAGCTTTCAAATGAGGAGTCGAACATTAGTCATGTTGGGGCAAAGTAAAGTTATTGTATGGAGGGTATTGGGTAGGACCCCTCCTACCTCCTTGCCTCCAGAATAGTCTGAATTCTTTGTGGCATGGATTAAACAAGGCACAAAAATATTTCTTAGGGATTTTGGTCCATGCTAACTCGATAGCATCACGCAGTTCCTGCAGATTTTTCATCCACACATTCATGCTGCGAACCTCCTGTTCCACCGCATCCCAAAAGTGCTCTATTGGATTGAGAGCGAGGGACTGTGGCCATTGGAGTGAACTGTCAATGTCATGTTTCTGAAGGCAGATTGAGGTGATGTGTGTTTAGTACCATGTTGCATTATCGTACAGGAAGTATCCTTTTGAAAGAGGGTGGACTGTGGCCATAAAGGGATGCACGTGGTCAACAACAATGCCTGGGTATGTTGTGGCATTCAAATGATGCTCAATTGATTTTAAGGGATCTAACGTATGCTCTCTCCCAAGACACTACAGAAGGCAACTACTTGCTATTAAAATGGCCAGGGGAGGAACCACAAAGTACTGATAACAGGGGTGTAGATATTTGTTTCTTGACTTGATTCTTTATTTTTCTGGAGAAAAAAAAATATAATTTGTAAACAATTCAACTGTGGTTTGTGACAATGCATTATTATCAAAGAATATAATTTTCGGAATTTTTCCAGAATAAAATATAGCCTACCTCAGTACTTGTACAGTATATTTTATAGTTTTATTTGTACATCAAGGGTGTGAAAAGG